>NC_061520.1:10422500-10602500 GCF_022379125.1 Scophthalmus maximus
CGCGAGCACTGCAGGGGGAGAACACGCTGCAGTGAACCAGGAGCACACTGCAGCAGAAATATGAAACCATCTTTCTTTTCTTCAACAGCACCACAGAGACAAGTGTGTGATGTCAAGAAGTGTTTGTGTCTCGTTCCGGCTTCACATTCCTGCACTTAGCAGGTGGTATTTAAACTGCAAGTGTCCGCCAAGCTTTAGTTTGGATCACGGTGTTAGACTGACCTTTTTTACCATATGCTAAAAACTATCTAACCTAGATAGGTTTTGCTTTCAGACCACGCCCCACATACACTTCAAAACACCAGTATGTTCTCAACTGTGAAGCCTTTCCTGAACTGTGAGTGCAAATGCCTGTTTTAAACAGTAACATTATGCAATATACGGATCTGAATGTTAAAAAAAGGTATTCATGTGTTCACCAGATACTCAAAAAACACCAGCGAGAGGAGTAACACTGCCCATCGCCCCATCTGAAGGAAAAGGGACTGTGTTTGTCTGGGAGGTTACTGGGTTGATGCAACAGCAACCATAAACACAGACATTATCGCCGGTGTTGGTATTTAAGTTATCTGCTGGATTTAGCCTCTTGTAGTCGGCTAAGTGTGTGCAGATGGCACAGAGCCATTGTAGTATAAGGGACGTTCAATACTCGGCTTCAGCTGCTGGTTTTCCATTTGAACAATCACACTAATCATTTAAATGGATTGTTCAATAATTCACAAGGTTTTTTTATGCATCGTACGAATGTCTTCAAATACAAGCCCTTGATAACGCGAGCAGTTTATTCCCCAGGCACACAGGATTTGATCTTCTCTCTCTCAGAGTGCTACCATGCCACACTGACAGATGCTGTTTCTAACTGACATTGTGAGCGTGGTCCAGAGTTCCAATGAAATCTGGCAGAAATGCAGCAAGTGGCCGGCGGCTCTTGAACAGAGTCTGAGTGGCCCCGGGAGAAGCAGCCTACGGCGACTAACAACCAACACGCGCTTTCTGAGGAGCAGGAGAAGAAAAAAAAAAAGAAGGGGGGTATGAGGGAGACATTGCCCATTTTAAATTTTCAGGCAAAGGAGAGAGCAGAAGAAAAAGACTGCAGCAGACATTATGGGGAAAAAAGCTGAGTAGGCACTCGAGAGGAGGCCGGTCCAGGGAGGCCCTGTGGTGCAAAACAGCACTGCATCACTTCTCCCACCCATGTCTCACTCCATCTCAGACCTTCACTGCCCTCTCTTCTCGTGTCCTCAAGCATCTTTACATTGCACAAGGCTAATAATAACTTTTTGTGTTCAATTCCACAGTTTGAGACGCACCCACAAAAGAGCTTTTTGCCAGAGTGGAGTACGTTGGACCAACTTCAAATATAAAATATTAAAACATGCTGCTTTTTGCACAATTTTCATCGGTTCTGTGTTTAGCCATGGTGACACAACACTGTATGAAGACAAGGCTGTCACCTACAGATATTTATAAAAAATATTTAATGCTTTTATTCGACACTGTCACTTAAAGGGTTTTGGTCTGTGTCTGCATGTAGGAAAAACCCAAGATCAAGCCTGTGACCGTTACGTAATTGCATGGTCTCCTTACAGCATCCTGCTGCCACTTCATTGTAACAAGACATGCTTTTCTTATCCCTCTGTGTCATCCAGTGCAAGGTCACTGACGAACAGAGAAAGTGTGAGGGGTGGGGGGGTGATGTTTCCGTGGCCATGATGGTGCACTTACTTTTGCATTTCATGCTGCTGCAAATGTGCTTTCTCACATCTCATTTCAAGTCCTGCCATGGTGTTAAAATAGTTGAGCATTGCACAAGAAGAAGAAAAGCAGCCCCCCCCCCCCCACTCTCTCTGAACTGTGGTGCGGGCTAGCCTCTGTTTAGCAAGTGCAGAGCGTCGTCACCACTTTGTGCTGGAGGTTTTGAGTTTCAGCCTGTTAATTGGCGATGTGGTGGTCCTTGTGCCGAGGGTGTTCAAAAAGCGACTATGTGATCACAACATCCTCCGGCTGGAAACCTTTCTTGTATGTCATCCTCGCTCTCTCGCTACCCCAACTTTCACTTTCTGTACCGACCAACTGTGTCTGTGTGTGAGCTAATAAATGACAAAAATCACGGAAAATAGTATTTGTGAGGTGTGATTACAGTCATGGCTATATAAGGCAATGCTGTGACATTTAGCCCAGTAGAGGGTTCATTAAACCATGTTTTCAGAATATGTGTATTCAAACAATCCCCCCTGACAATAAATGTGTGTAAAATGAGAATATTTTATACTAAAATCCTGTGTCACAGGATTAAAGTGAAGCATTGTGACAAACTGCAAAGTAACACATACAGTATGAACACCCACAATCCTCACTCACACAGACCAGGCCACTTTGCCCACTCAGTGTGGTAATGTTGACAAGGATGACCAATACACTCAGTCTCACAAAGCACATACTGTACATGTTAACGAGTGCCTGCAGATTCATGAAATAAAGTTTCTCCTATATGAATTATATGCATTAGCTCTGTGGGCAGGTAAATTAGCAGTCCACAAAAACACTACTTGTCTTGGAATTTTGTCTTTCATGCAGTTAACCTCTGTTCCAACATTTGCTACGAATTATTTCTTTCTTTTAATATGTCTGTAAGAGGGCAAACCAATACAACAATAAAACTACTTGTATATTTATTTCAACATAGACATGACATTTAACAGATCTACATACCTAGAGATTTTGGACAGACAATCTTCTCGTCTGACATAGTATGTGTGATTCTCACAGACTTTAAATGCCAGCTGAGGGAGGTTGCGGCCTTGACTGTGGTTATCAGCTGTGAGACAGTGACGGTCACCGTTATGTCCACCTTTAACCACCATCATCACTGTAACCCCAACATTATATAAAATGATCCTTCTGATCACATACATGTGTGCAGATCTGACTCACTCATGGATGACTTGGCAGGGTCACTTTATACACACACACACACACACACACACACACACACACACACACACACACACACACACACACACACACACACACACACACACACACACACACACACACACACACACACACACACACACACACACACACACACACACACACACACACACACACACACACACACACACACACACACCACCTCAGGACACTAGTGCAGCTGCTCTTTTACAGCAAAACACAGTTCCTTGTAGTGGCTCCTAAGTAGACACATCATTCATATATATTTTTAACTCCTGAGAGCACTGCAACTAAATGAATGAGCAAAGGATCGCAGGAGAAATCTGTTGTGGAACCTTGGTCGGTGATGATGTTTTGCCCAGATTATCTGGTAGTGTGAAGGGTTTACAGAGCCTTTCTTAAACCTCCGGATCTGTCCACAGAATCTTTGGGGCGGCCCCATAAAAATCAAACACAAAACGGTATTATAACGACCTTTTGAAATGGTGGCCGCGAAAAACAAGCTACTACAGTATACAAGTGCGTGGTTGACGTCTCCCCAACCATCTTCTCATTCAGACTCGTTTCTTCTGATTTAATTTTTTAGCACTGCAAAGCATTATTACCAATAGACCAAGTTGTGGCACTATGCCAGTGTCCATCATATTTTTTTGTTTGCACCTTCTTCTTCATGAGATCGCGTCAGAGAGGTCACTTAAGGTCGTGCCTCGCTACCCCTGGCGCGATAATCTTAATGATATCCATAAGTGTGTGATGTGCCATTATTTTCATCTTGTAGATATTGCATGTTTGAGATTAGAGAGATGAATTTCTACAAAGTTTCTCCTCTCCTGCGTGATGCAAGCCAATTTCAAAACCGGTCAGGTTTTTAAAACTCCTTTAGTCCGAGCCCGGCTTTACTCTACATGTAGTATGACTGGACAGGCCTACGGCATACGCAAAACTCCTGTATCTCAAATCGCTGCCTTGTTTTGTTGTGCATTGTGGATGCAGAGAATTAGCTTCAAACATAATCTGTGTGCAAAACAGAGTAGCTGCAGTGGAGCAAGCATATAGTAAAATACACTGAGCCTTCCGTCCTAAGTAGGACAAACTTAATGGCTACATGCAAGTGCCCACACAATGACTGCATGGTAGTGTATGGATCCATCTGAGCATGCTTTGAACATAGTAGTTATTTTAAGGTTTCTATGGGTAGACGGAGGGAAGATTGACACCAATTGTTCGTCTCCCTCTTTCTGTTCTGTACAAACACACTCGCTTTACATCAGACGACCTACACAAACCCTTAGTACATGCGTGGTCAAGCATGAGAATAGTAGCAGGTTTCCTGAGGCATAAAGGGTTAACGTCATGCTGTTTATTCACGTCCGCATCTATGCTGTTGGCCTGCCCATAGTCTATGTCACAGAAAATCACTGTGGAATCAGTGTAGAAGTGTTTGTTTGCTGACTGATTTCTGCATCCCCGAGGCAACAGCAGCTACGCTCTGAAAAGAGAAGGGCTTCTATGTGTGTTAGGGCAGTAGCACTTGTTTTGATCCTGTGTGTCGCTGCAATGTGTCCAGGTGTTACGGTGAGTCAATGTGCCATCTGCACTGTAACATTAACCTTCGTAATCCGTGAGGCTAACAGTGGGCGGCGTGTGGGACTGTGAAGATGTGAAATACCATGAGCAGCAGCACGGTACCGTTGAGTGTGCGTTTGCTTGAGTTCAGTTGTTACTTATATATAATTATGATTTCTTCCCAAGAATTCAGGTGTGGGACTTTATTTCATAGCCCTGATTAAATTAACTGATATAGTGGTCATTTCACTTCAAAACAACAGCAGGGCTGACCGGAAACACGGTAGGTGGTTCCTGCTCTGGCCTGAGGGAGCTGACAATCACAAGTGATTAGGCTTTTAGTAACAGGGGGATAACATGGCGCATCACACGGGCTAAAAAGATGTGCGGCAGACAGGTACATTTTGAGTAAAGCCAAGTGTTTTTTGAAGAATAATCCTTTTTTATTTCCAATTTAATCATATTTGCATGGCGCCAAATCACAACATGCATCTTATATCAAATAAAGCAAGAAAATCTAATAGTGGGACACAAATACAAGTATGACCCTAATAATGAGCATATGTACCTATATCAGTGTTGTATCTGTTTGTGTCTCCAGCAGACAGTCTCTCTGCCTCCTAGAGTGCTGTCCATCTGTCTTTCAACCTTGTACATATCACTGTCTCTTCAGTCTACTTTATCATACGGTATTTGCTGAACAACTCTCCTGTATAACGACATCCCCTTCATCGTTTGATCTTTTCCCTGCTTGAGCTCTAGAAAATCCAGTGTATTCTACTGCTTTTTTTTTTTGGTATTCGGCTTTATGTTAATTAAATAAAGTGCACATTTTGTGATGGCATCATCAGGCTAATTTATACCAACAGCATTGTTAGTACAAATGTTGCATAACTGTGATAAACATGGAACAACAGTCATTTAAACATTTAAATAATTATAACTACGCTCCAATATGCAAAAAAAAGGAAAAGAATACTGGTTCTCTTGCATTTTAAACACTAAAACTAACTTTAGCATGTGGTCTGTGTAGAGATCAACCAGTTTCGAGCATGTTCTAGTTCTGTGGTGGACCCAGTTTGACTTATATATGTTTATATGTCAGGACTGAATTGATGTGTGGTCAACGTTTAGCGTCATATTCAAACCTCTCCTCGCTGTCTAAGAGCCATGTGCCAGGTCAGCTAACCCCTGCCCTCTCACTGCACCACTAACAGACCTTAGGACTGACAAACCTGGGAAGTCATTTCATTCATTTGTGCACAAGATTTGTTTGTATGATGTAACTTTACTGTCGTGTGCTTAATCTCATCACTTAAGATTTGTGCCCACTCATTTCATCCTGGTCATGTGTGAGAACTAACAGGCTTAGATTCCTCCCAACGTGTTTTTTACTGAATTATTACTCATTTGGGAGTTGCCAAATGGAGACAGCCCACAGCTTATTTTTTTGTCAGTATTTGGCCCAGCCCACATGAGCTGTGGATAGCTGTAGGACCCCGGAGCAGAACAGACATAGCCTGAGCCAGGGCAAGGAACGTACATACGGAAAAATGAACAGGCAGAGCCACCATCCAGGGCATCTGCTTCTTAACACTTTCCCTAATGTCCCCAAAGACGGAGGCACAGAGAAGAAACACACAACACTAATTTGTGCACATTGCACTGAACTAAACCAAAGTGAGTTAGCCCGGGGTGCATCATGTTAGCATGAAATAAACAGCTAGCACAATATGTCTGCAAGTCGGTGATAAGCATGCTAAGCAGGCAATACAGTGTTGGAGTTTACTAATGTAGCTGTCAAGCATTGAGACAAAACAAATTCCACACGGAGCTCAGGCATCGTACTGAAGCGTCATTTCAAGTATTTTTTTATTTAAATTTTTAACATTTGTTGCTGCAATTCATCCAAAAAAACCATATTATTAAACAAAGGCCAGGACAAAAAAACAACGTTGCAACATGAATCATGTTGATCACACTGAATCTGTGATAGATCAGGGATCATCAGAGGTGCCCGGCTGTGTGTCAACACTGACCTGTATGATCTAAAAGTAGCTTGTATGTGTGAGAATTCTTACAGCGCTATTCAGCCTGTGATGTTCGTGCTTAGTTCTAAGGAGAAGGTCACTCTTCCTGGCTTACATGTGAAATATTTTCTTTTGGGGCTGAAAATCTGACAGCTGTTGATAGCAGAGGCGGGCCACCCCCCAAAATCAGACAACACCAAATATCCTTTATGAAATAATACATTCAAAAGGAAAACATTAGGCGTGGCATTTTACACAGCCTAAAACCAAATGGGTGAAGCTTCTTATCTTTCATCTAGGATAGATGAACCAATCAACAAAAACTAGGGATGCACCAAATACCACTTTTTTTCAAGACCAAGTACCAGTGCGATTACTTTCGGTGCATGCCGATATTGAGTGCTGATATCCTAGGTGACAGATTATCATCTTCCAGTACATCTGTGCGCCTGCACTGAAATCACTCATTAAACCAAGCAGATTAAGCTCTTTATTAGCTGGATTAATTTTGTCGTATACAATATATATATTTGTCCTTTCACAACCTGTCACTGGGGTGAGTTTCCTTACTGTCATTCTCTGCTGGCCTCCATCACGTCACGTGATGTTACACCGCATTGTCATTTGTTAAGAGAAACACTCATAAAAACTATGCCTCATAAAAACTATGTAGGTGTAGTTTATTCAGATTAGACATTTTGAAGCACTTTACATCAGCTATGCAACCCAGACTCTCCACTTACTGAGAAGAGGACAGACAAAAAAAAAACAAATGTGAAATAATCAAAACTGTGGCAGAAACCTTTATGTTCGTGTCAGACGCTGATTGAGGAATTATGTTTTTTATAATGGAATCGATAATGGAATCGTTGCTCCGAAATGTAGAAAATTTTGAATATCATGAAACTTGTTACCCAGTTCAGCCCATATCAATATAAATGAGAATCCCTCGCCTTCTTTTTTCTTATGCAAAAAAAATATATATATAAAAAATATGGGAGCGAAGGAGGACAAAAACACCTGCAAAACAAATGTGTGAAAAATTATCACAGAGTGTGGTTATGCCCCTTGGGAGTTCCAAAACAAGGCTAATGAATCTAGATAGACCACTAAATCCCAATGCAGAATGATAACTGAGCTCAGTTTAGGAAACAGACCGAGTGGAGCATCCAGCAGACCAAGCTGTAAAAACCGAAGAGAGACAGGACCTAGATTAGTGATATGGATGCTAGAGATGTTTCGATACCATTTTCCCCTTCCCGATACCGATTCCAATACCTGAACTTAGTGTATCAGCTGATACAAGTACCAATCCAATACCAGTGGATTTTTTTAAAAGCTGTTAAAAGCTGTAGGTTACTAACCCTGTATGGAAGTGACTTTTCTACAGCCTGGCCTAGGTTGAAAGACATACAGGAACGTACATACAGAGAATGAATGCTATAGAATTTATTATATTATCAAGTTTGACAGTATAGCTGAAAAAGAACACAAATAAATAAATCTAGGAATAAACAACAATGACTTCTCTGAAATAGCTGTTAAAGTGCAGCCAGAGCTTATAAAACTAAAAGACCTTTAAAGTTTTAAACAGTACAGTAAGAGTATAAAACAGCACAACCGCAACTTCAAAACTAAATAAATCTAGGAATAAATCATCAATTGAAAAACTGTTAACGTGCAGCCACAGTTTAGAAACTAAATACTTTTAGTCTGTACCTTTCACAGTCACAGTATAAAAGACGTACACGTCACTGTTTTACTTGTCAGAGTACCCAGTATGAATTGCTGACATTTTCGCTTGTGAAGTGATTTTACGGAAGAGAAAATTTGAGTTTTGGTGTGAAACAACTTAAAAGATGTGGTATCGCATCGGTAAATAGATTTACGTACTCGCCGATGCCCGATCAGTCGTTTTCAGCATGTTTGTCCTCCGATACTGGTATGGGAATCAGAGCATCTTTACGTTTCAGTAACCTATAGTAGCTGTCTGCACCTGGCAAAACATTATGTGTGTAACCCACCTTCAAAACACTTTCCTCATGTTAAATGTTTCTATGGATTGGAGCTGAAGTAATTTTAATTGCCTTTACTGATTTACAGGTACATCATTTCAATTTGGGGTTATACTATTTCTATATATACACTATATAATGCATCATTTGTCTCATACGTACATTGCAGCAGTGCCTCTTTTTTACCTTCTCTCTGAAACGCTCCATTTTAGCTCTTGGACCGGCTCCCAAAAAGCCCAGTCAACTCTGATTAGTCAGCTGACCGACTCTTTTGTGATTGGTCAACTGCTTGTAGTGTGTGTCAGGATTAGGAATTTCACAGAAAATCAAAATGCTGCCAAACTACACTGGTTTCCACAAGACATAAACTGTCCCATCCTCCACCTCGCTCGTTTACAACACGCAGGTATCTTCCCTGTTATATAGAAATTATCTTTTGTATATAACATGCAGAAAGAGGAGACATGATGGTGCCATGACCAACAAAAACTGGGCCATATAAGTCAAAATATCACACTATGATCGACAAAATGCAGACAAATGTTCTAGTTTCTTATTGGGATGAGTCATGTTCAGATTTTGACAGTCGTAGTATCCCTTTTGTTTTTAACATCAACAAGTATAAGGAATGACATTGAATCAAAGCTGCATTTCCCAGAGTAATAAGCCTTTTTTCTGTTGTAACTGGATGTTACACACATTTCTTTGAGGGGATTCTGTTTGAAGCATTGTTCAAAGTATTGTTTGCTGGGTCTCGTCGGTGCCTTTGCCTGAAGCGCAAGGTAAATACAATAATGAGATCAAATCCATATTACTGTTCGTGCACTAAAGTCTGTCCCGTCATAAGCCTGTCTGATACAAATCATAGGTTTGTATTAACAGCAGCAACCTTACTCCCTTAGTCTACTCAAGGACAAATGTATTTCCTACATGTGAAAAAGCTGAGCTTCTCTGCGATGTACCAGCCCAGTGAAAGGACACACCGGCACATGAACCTGCCTATTTCTGCTCTTCACAGAACATTCAACAGCTTATTGCACCAAACTGAACCCCTGCAACCAGCCTCTCCTGGGCTTTCTTCTTGGACCAGAGCCCAGGAAAAGACAAACACTGTGTACAAAAGTGTGCATGCACACAAGCACACAAACACGAACACTAACACACACACACACGTGCAAGCGAACATAGGCATGCAGAGATACTAGTTCCACCACAATCAGCATCGGCATGAACACACACACACACACACACACACACACACACACACACACACACACACACACACACACACACACAAACACACAAACACACAAACACACACACACACACACACACACACACACACACACACACACACACATTTAAATGACACAGTAACACATTCAGTCAGGCACAGATGACTGTCACAACCTCTCAGCAGCACACATGACAACACTGACATAACAACAGTTAGAGCCTCACCCCAGGGTGTTGCTGGCTGTGGCGACTGCAACAGTTGGATCTACTGCAGCAGCAGCAGCGGGGCAGGTAAGGTGAGGGGAATCAAACCTCCTGTGTGAATTGCGAGCTTGTATTTTTGCACAAAGTCTGCAACCATGTCTTTCACTGTGGCTATTTTAAGGTGGTTCTTTATAAATCCCAGAGCATATCTGAGTAACTGGGAAGAACTCAAAGGGACAGGGCATGCATTAAACATGACAAGACATTCAGACAGGGGAGTGTAACGGAGCAGATACAGCAGAGGGAGAGCAAGATACATGCCAGTATAATAAGGTATGCAAAGACGGTTTTCAATGCAGCAGCAGCAGCAGCACTATGGACCGTACTGACAGCTCTGAGACCGGATGATCTGGAGAGGTAGATATGCTACCTCGCTAGCATAGTGTGTGACAATGTTAAATGCTGCCGCATACAGATAGTACAGCGTTTGCTCCCCCGTAGGAGCAGACCAGCGCGATCAACCCAACTGTCATTGACAGAGTGAAGTGTGAAGGGAGGCAGGAAGAGAGAGTGGTGAGAGATAGAGAGCGATGTAGCCTCAGACCTAGCGACGATGCGCTTAAAAAAACACCCACCTCAGTGTGCTGCTGATTCCTGACGCAGTGAGCAGAACCCAGGAGTAAATGCAGAACACAGTGGCTGTGATGGAGGAGCAGCAGCAGGCGGAATCCAAGAGGTTGAACAGGAGGAGAGAGAGAGGAGAGAGATGTGGAATGGTATGAGACCGGTGAAGGAGATCCTGTGCGACCAAGACTATATGCCTGAGTGAGATGAACATGTATGTCTGACATGAGAAAGACACGAATACAGAAAGACAAGGGGGAAAAGTGACACGAGACAAACAGAGAGAGGAATGGGAACACTGGGGTAAGAAAGAAAGACAGACAGAGCGAAGAGACGGAATAAATGTGTGAGCTTGGAGAGTCACAGAGCAGAGCAGATGGATTAAAGGAAATGCCCCTCCCTCCTTCCCATACACACAAATACAAGCACACACCTCCCTTTGCACTGTCAGCATGCAAGAAAGCATGCATGAAGTGAATCAGAGTGAGCTGTAATGGTGAAAGAGAGGGGGGGGGGGGGCAGAGGAGAGCATGCAAAAAGCATTTGTGTTCATTTTAAAACCAATGACATGACAGCCCTCCCTTGTACGGAGAGATCTGTGGTTTCCAATGAAAGTGGCTCAAAGTTACTGGCTGCATAGTGTAACCAAGCTTCGAGTTAACACTGATCCCAAGTCCTATTACGGCAGAATGTAATATTGGTCTATGCACAGTATGGTTTCTTTCTCCAAGGTCCAGGTCTGTTCATGACTGAGCAATTTCAGCTGCATGCAGAAGTTGCGGAGTGGATTTCTTGCCAATAATTATATTCATACTAATCATAATGATAATAAATGACTTGATAATATATACCATGAGCGTTCCCAACAGGCTGAGAATTGCATGCAGACCCGTGCAGTTTAGAGGAAGTAATTCTCCCTCCAAGGTCATTTTCTGTATAGCTACAATTTACAGATGTCTCCTAAGCACCTCACATGTCGGTAGATGCTACAATTTACCGATTTTCCCTAAACCCCTAACACTCAGAAGATCGGTTGCAAAGAGAAGCAAGTTTCTATAGAGGTCTATGAGAAAATGACCCTACTTCTCACTTAATTTATTACGTCAGTAAACATCTTCCGAAGGAGTTTGTGGTTTTCAATCTCTAGTTTCAATTCTTCTTCAATACAGCATGATGTTCACTTTGTAAATCATGGTCCATGTAGTTCAACTTGCAGGTGAAGGTGGACGTGCAGTGGACGAGCTCTCAGTCAGGCCCACGCCCCGCTCCTTCAAACCAAGATGGCGCTGGCCAAAATGCTGTTTCTTAAATGGAACACATAAGTCCCATCATGCATTTCTCACTGAGGAAAGGATATGGTACCAGTGGACAGGTGCGATTAGCGCATAGGTGAGAGATTTTAGAAAGGTGTCACACAGGCAGACATGAAGAGCAGCCAGTTTTAAACAGTCTAAACTTATCTAATTAGACACAGTCAGCAGAGACAACAGTAATCATGTGTGGCATAGATTTCTCACTCTCCACCCTAGCACTTCCACTTCTAAGAAATTATATTCTTAGATGTGGTCTATCACTATGGTAATTTGTTTGCTTTCAATGTGATGCTCAGATCGGTTTCCTTTACATTTGTGTTAATGGATTTGACTTGCCCTGTGTGTGTATGTGTTTGTGTGTGTGTTTGCCCAGAGCCTGAGGGGACAGCTACAGCTTCACTGTTGCGCACCACTGTCCCTGGCCCTTTTTACTGGGCTCAGTCACAGCATCTCCAACTTCTGCTTTCAACCAGACTGCAGCTCCACAGCTCGCTCCTCAAATCATGACACCAAGCATGGCGCGGTGTCCGCCAGACAGTCTGATGGCAGGGCTCCAGATTGCACACACTATCCACCTTTTTACATGAAGACCTATGGGAAGCAACTGCATGGCGGGAAAAAAAGTTTCCTCTGGAAAGATAGAAGGGGAAAATGACTTGGCCAGAAAAAGAAATTAAAAATCTGTCAGATTCTTTTCTTTTTTTTGGATTGATCCCTGCTAACGTCTCACTCAACAATGGCAAAACTAACCACTGACCCTTTTTCCTCATTAAATTGTGACATAGTGAACTTAAAATAACACAGCACATTGTAATTGCTGTAAGTAGTGTATTCATTACCAAAGCGTTTATCAGAAATATACAGTTATAATGGGCAAAAATGTGGATAATTGCGTTGCAGGCCGATTTAAGGTGTGCCCCTGAATTTTCTGCTTGAACTAAATGGATTTCTGCAAGTTGGAGCCTCATAGAAAAAGATGACCATGAACTCCAGTGAAAATCCAGTGTGCACAGACACCCATAAACACATCCCCAAACATGGCGCTCAAAAATGTCCCTCCTCCCGACTCCACATTCACACAGAAGAGTGTCAGGGTTGACTGTGTGCTGTGTATGCCTAATGCAAAAAACATGTAGTCTGCATGTAAAAGGGAGTATTTGCCCTTCTCAATACCCGCTGGGCACTGTGGGCAGTTTGGGAAACAAATCAGTCCATTAATGTTAACCCACATCTTCCTGCTCCAACCACCTTTCCTTTCTCTGCATTTGACTATGCCTGATCAAGGTCATTGGGTGTAAAGACAGACAATACACAATCTGCAGTCCCTCACATACAGAAGGACAAATTGCTATTTCAACTCAAATGGAGAACACACATTACACTTTCTGTATTTAAAACTCTTGTCCTGAAATTGAAAGATAGTTGAAAGAAATTAAATCAGCATGATGTGTTGGGCACAGTTCAAATATTATCCTTAAGACTGGTGGGATAGTTTTAAGCAATTGTTGCAAACTACGTGACTGACACAATTACTTTTGGAGCAACCAGATTTCTAAAATGCAAGGGGATTCCATAATGGTCCTTAAGCTTCCAGAGATGGTTTAAAGTTTTGGAAAAAACAGAGAAGCTTCATATATTCTATACACGTGAGGGAAAAGCCTTGAGCTAGTCTCAGGTCTCATATGTTCAGACCTGACAGTGATTATGCCATAGAAATACAACCTTAGATATACTCCAAAACGTATCAGTGTCACGTCATTTTAAACCAGCGATTGGCTATACGCTTGTGAAAATATATGTTTATGTATATAGGTGAAGCTGGCATAATTGATAGCAAATATTGGCTTCAGCTTCAGAAGAACCATAAGTGTGGATCTCAAGTGGATCCGTTATCTTGACATCAGAAATTATGAATGATGTGATAACTAATCATTCCAGGACTGACGGAATGTGAGCCACCCCTTATCTGCACTTGTCTCTACAGGAGAAACACATGTACACATTTTTCAAAATAACAAACAAGCTGAATAGGGTAACATTATTCCTCTTTTGGTTGGGTATCCTCTTTTGTACCTGTGCAGATTTGACCTAGTTAGTTCTGCTAACTGCGCTTGACCTAAGCAGAATACAATGCAGAAACCCGCCAGTATTTGATGTGTATCAGTCACATCTGAAAAACATTCCACTACCCTAAAGCAGTCAGTATAAATACCGACCTGGCATGTGGCTCCTACTAATACATAAAAACATACATGTAAATCCATTAAGATCAAGCTTGTGTGTTTGTCCTCACATAGCCCTGGAGCCCTATTTTGTTTATTGAAACACTAATAACAAGAGCTGTGTAGACAACATAATAACAGAGTCAGTGATAAGTGTAACTGTACTGCAGAGTTCAGCGTTTCTCATTAACCTTTTGAAATTTGAAAAACTGTTCTAGATAAAAGTCTAAAATATCTATGCAATTACCTTGACATCTTTATCATATTTTAAAAATGAACTAACTCAAATTAATTCTGTACTTGATATATTTGCTGATGCCCATCACAGCATTTTTAAAAACATGTTTCTTGCAAACAAAGCCTCCCCAGATGAATCAATTGGAGAGCTCTAGCAATCATTTGAAGAGCATAATCAACATTGCGTTATACTACTGTACACATTGATGCACATGAATATGTTGAGAAAGTTAATCTTTCAAACTTTACAGCCAGATTTTAGGTGAAATATAATTTATTTGAAGGTTCAGAATAGAAAGCCCTGACTTAGAGTGGTTCCATATTGTCCAATCACTTAGAGCTAATTCCACATTAGGTTAAGTGCCTCAGATCGAAAGAAAGGAAAAAAAACAACCTAATCATTCATACCTGATGACACAAAAAAAGATGTTGATGTTTGACAAAATCCCAACTGTCTGCTACCTTATGAAATCTGCTGTAGCAACTCAGGCAAGAAAAACCCGAGCGTTCACAGTCTGCAGGCCAACGCAAGTACGGGATGTAATCAGGAGATGCAAAGTGCAGCACTCTAATTGCATCATTAGCTAAACCAATGACTCAGTCACAGTGACTTCAGTCTTACCCTTCCCCCCACCACTCCCTCCTCTGCCCCATCCAGAAATAGGGAGTCAAGCCTCCAGCTCTTTACTGTACAGCTGCTCAAGCAGAATAATTCTAACATGTTATGTGCAACAGCGCAAAAATGTTAACGTTCCAGAAATATCCAACTAAAAAACGTAGCATTAATGAGCCGGCCATACAACTGTCATCGAGACACTACACTCAAACACTGATGTTTGTCTTCCAGGGGAGTGGGAGGGAAAAAAAGACGAGTGCTTTATTTTGAACGCCAGAAAAAAACCCATTTCAGCTCAGGCACAATATGCAGTGATGTTGCCTCAACATGACAGACATAGCCCCGTCTAGAATGTTAGAATAGGACAAACAACTAGCCCCAACCTTTATAGTGCACCCAGAAGTAATAGTCATACACAGGTGCTCACTCGTGATTTTGATTTTGATGTGATGCTAAGAGAAAACAATGCTCTGTCGATGCAATGCAATGGGAACAGAACCTCGCAGTCTTTTTTTTGGCTCACTTCAGTTTGCCCTCCTATACAGATACTTTGAAAGTGACCCCCCGACTTGCTGTGGTTCTGTATCGCTTTGCAATGAAATGACTAAGAGGTGGTTTCCCAGCAAATTGACAAGGCTGCCTGTACCAGAAAAGACCTTGCGCTGCATTTCCCGCCTGTGTCAAGTGAAAAGAGGTGGTGATGATGATTAACACCCCTCGTTCTTCCTGCTTTAAGTCTTTAACCGACAAAAATGATGAGCATACAATCTTGACAGGCGTGGTGTTGCGGAGGACACGTTTATGCTGAAGCCAAAATGCAAAATGCTGCACCAGGCTCAGGTATACTCTGTTAAATTAATAATACATATCTTTATGGAGACAAGTCATTCTAATGACAGCTATTGTCTGCATCAACGTGATCTCAACCTCGATATTGCCACATCCCCAGTGTTCGTGTTCCATCTATGAATCACAAAACAATGCTATCCATGTTTTGTTTTTTAGATGATGATATTGTCACTTCACGTGTCTGACACGGGCTGGAGGAGGAATGAACCTGGCCTCCGCTGACGCACTGTATTACCTACAGTCAGTGAATGCACCACAGTCTGACTGCTGAGGATGGAGAGCTTCAGGGACCGACAGGCTCCATGTCGGGTCCCATCTGCAGACTGGATCTCTCGGTGATAAGTCACTACTGTTCACATGTGCTCTTGTCTCGGCGCATATTTGAACTATCAAGTATAAGAAGAGGAGCGTGACGTCGGGCTATAACGCCAGAACTCGGCACCGGTCCATTTCAGACGCTCGTGTCAGTTTCTTTTAGCCCGGAATCGCAGCAAAAACTTCAGGCTCACCACTCCGCATACTTCGCAACAGACCAGTCAAAAATATAATGACTACTTCCAAACACCCACTCTCTCTGTGGTGTAACTACCACTTGCCCGTGGCGCTAACGTCTCAATCTCATGTACACTTCGATGCCGTCAGTAGCTAGTTGCCGTGATTAACTGCTTTGCCAACATTAAATAGCGGACATTGGCGTATTTTAGCGACATTAGATCAATGTCTGAGCACCACGGTCGTTGGTTAAAAGTGAATTTTGCCCACACAACACTTCCCAGTCTCTTACCTTTGTCCAAATCCGTCTCTTCCTCTCTGACTGCGAGGACCGTCTGGGGTTCTGTTGCTCTGACACAACCACCACGCGCTACATCAAGGCGCCGCCCACCTGGGCCCGGGCGCGCCGCGATTGGTCAACTGTAATACAACTGCAGCCAGGCCGAGGCTTCTCATTGGTCAGGCCACCCGCCAATCTATTCGGATTCCGCTTCCCGCGTTCTTCAGCAGCGCTCACGATACATTACATGATGCAGCCTATATTTAGGCGTCAAAAACCACTGCAGGCATGTGAAAACAAGACACAGTGACCTCCAGTATTAATATACAGTGAGAGTGACACAAACACATTCATCACATCCAGGTTTTAATGGCAAGTGAAACAATAAAGCAGTCAGGATAATGAGCAAGCAATTTGTGCAAAGACTACAGTACAATCAAACAAAATTACATTTGGAAACCATGTCCAGTTTTTATTTATATTGTGTTTCAGTGTTAACTTCACGAGGGCACCTTTTCCTTGCAGACTAAGAAATACAGTATTCTGTCAGAACAGATATACCCCTTATGATCCCCGGGGGAGAGGGATTTGTCACTAGTGACTTTGCACCAGCTACGCTGGATTTGCTGTCTCAGTAGTGAGCAAGCTGGTATAACAGGCAGTGCTACCTGCAGGATGTAAAGTGAACACAGCAACACTCAGTCTTTCATAATGAGAGGAGCCCTGACTTGAGCTGCCGCCTCGGCGCCCATAAGTTCCTCTACGATTGTCAGGGCAAACTCGAAGCTGGTTCCTGGTCCACGGCTGGTGATGTAATGGCCGTCCTTCTGTACTCGAGCCTCTGAATATTTATAGTGGTCTGAAAGAAAGAGAAAAACAATACAAAGGCCAATACCATAAGTAGAATCCCAATATGAGAGCCACAAGCCATTACTCATAGACAATCTATCACTATTTCAATTGACCCAGTTCTAATATGTTCTGTCAAATTCTAGCATTTGCTTTCAGCTCTGAGTTGTGCCCCTCCACTGCTGCATTGAGACATGATTTTCTATAAGAAATAAGAAAGAGCCATTACAGCACCATCTGCTGCCCTTTACTACTAATTACAATTTTTTTAGCAACTCAGTTACAGCAGCAAATGTTTAAGCCACTAGCTGTATATTTAAACACATTTCCAGCCCAATGCTTGCAAGAATGTTTTTGGTTTTTTTTACCTCCAGCCATCATCTTCTCCTTCATGCCAGGATGTGTAGTGACTGTGCTGCCGAAGCCAATGCCATGTGCCAGCAGTGCAGTGGGACCTGTAGAAGGGGGGCGCTGTTAAAAGGTTCATTTTATAGCCACCACTTATAAAGTGACACTTCAGAAAATGTTCTTTTGCCTGTGTCAGTCCAAGTTTCCATCTTCATGCAGTTTAAAACAGGTTATGGGAGCCAAGGGTAAAATTGTTTGAAATACTGGGTCATCAAATCTCTCCCTAAATGCTAAAGACAAAATATAAAACAGAAAGAAATTCAAAATGCAGAAAAATGGGGCGCTTGACTTTAGTGTTTGCACTTAGCATGACTAATGACTTGAGTGTGAAAACATGTGACGACAACGTTATGACCTAAAGGTGCCCTCGACTGTGCCATTGTGTCTAAGAATACGCACATGCAGTACACAGTTTCAGCCTCTCCCCAAAGACTCTGCACCACATTGAACAAAAAGACAGAAAAAAAAGGAGAGGCTGAAGACATTACTGCTGCATTAACTTTGGTAGCATCCCAGCACTGCAGTGAGCTCTTACAAAAACTGTTAATAAATAGAAAGTTATTGATTAAGCTCCTTGGCTGCCTTCCAGTGCTGTCTAAAGATTACACTTTCCCCTGGCTGAGCAGCATACTGCCAGTTAAAGCCAAGCTACTCCTGTTACAAACGGTCCCCACCCAAAGGACGCCGGTCTGGCAGAACCAGAGTCAGTGATGGAGAGAAGGGTGATAAAGACCATCTTTCCATCATCTTTTCACAAGAAATATGACCTCAAAAACAAATATACAATGGTTAACAGATCCTGCTTTATTTCTTTCTTTTTGCACCTATTATTGAACAGTTTTTCAATCAAGTTGTTTTTGAACAGACCTCTTTCCCCTTTCAAGATCATTTTCATGCTCGAGCAAAATAATAAGTCTTGCAACTGGACCTCTTGCTGGCAGGTTCATTAAACTATATATTCCTGTGAGTATTTCAGTAATTTTTCTAGGACAGCCTTCAATCCACTTTGCCGCATTGGTCCCCTGACCTATTCATGATGTCCTTCCAGTGTCCTTTTCTCTGCATACAGAGGCTGTCAAATAAATGTCAGTGCTTGTGGGGGTCATTCGGGGACAGTTATTAATCAAACCCACACATTCTCATTTCAAATGGTAAAGGGGGGGGGGGGGTGGTCATGAATTAATAAGGCATGATGCCTGTTAACCTTGAACGTTTTTCAAAATGTGGTTAATGTGTGTGGTAAACACTTTTGAGGGCACATCCTGGAACAAAAATATATTTTTTTCTTTCATCCATTCAAGATCTTTAATTACAGTTGCGAGCAAATCGAAATCCCACTTACCGGGATATATCTGCTGGTCACGTGGAAGTAAATATCACCAATGTGTCAAACTGGTTTGATTTGATATGGAATAAATGTATTGTTTATTAGTATTTAATATTTATTTTTAAGTATTTAACTATTGTTTATTGCTCAATAGCTTATAAAAAATGTTACACAGCAAGAAATCGATGTAAACTGCACTGTGTTGCTCTGGTTATTTGCATCTACTTACATGATGGTCAAATTTTAGATCAAGTCATAGTCAAACTTTAACCCATAGGAATGCATCACTATCTTCATCACTATCAGAGGGTGCATAATTATGATTTGGGTCTGTTTTCACAAACTGTACCTGCACAGATGGCTGCTATCAGGCCTTTCCTGCCATCTTGTTCCTGCAACACCTCCTTCACAGCAGGAGACTGCAAGAGAGCACAGAAAACAGATACACTGCAAGTCATTTGCAGGTTATGTGATGGCACAGTGTTTATGCTGGCTTCACTGTAGTCATAAAAAAAAACTGCCAATGTTTTGAAAACGTCAACATTAACCCATCGCAGTTTCAATACAGCCGCATATTTATTACGATATCATAAAGAAACTAAAACACGGTGTTTGCCAGATCACCTCGATCATTTATCCAGTGTCTGTACTCGCTGATAATATTAAGGGTCACATAGAGCTGTAGCTTATTCCAGAACGCACCCAGAGGTCGTAATTTATTAATCAACATATAACACAGAGAAAAGTAGCTGAAATGTCTTGTTTTATTCAATCAAAAGTCAAAAACAAGAACATTTCAGTTATAATTATATATGTTAGAATAAAAAAGGCAGAAAATCCAAATCCAAAATGTATCCAGACAGTAAAATAAAATGTTACAGGCCTGACAACATGTTCTCACAATCAGCTTCTTGCTTTGAGGAAAAGGAACCTGTACTTGAAAACAACCTTTTGATTTCAGATAGTATTTGTGTTTTGTCTGAGCTTCTACTTTGATTGTTACTTATTTAGTTGCATATTTCGTGTTACAGAGAAGTTTTCTGTTTTTTTCAATAAATGTTTTTAACAAATCTATTTTTTAAATGATTTTTATTTATTCATTTTGTCTATAAAATATATAGAGAGACAGTGAGAGTTATAATCCCCCCCACAGCCCAATGTGACTTCAGATGTTCTGTTTTGTATGACCAATAGTCCAAAATATGAAGAGACAGATTCATTTAGATGCAGTTTGTCTGAGTATTTCTCACCTCTGCCAGATTCTGGGCCCCTGGCATACCTCCAGGCAGAAGCACCACATCATAAGGGCCCTGGGAAACAGACCGTGATAAATGGAGTCCTACAAGGTTTTACATTACATAACAATAGTCATCATTTATTTGGCTGATGGAGCTAATCAAACTGAACATACGCATACAATAAAAACCCGTCTACTTCATTTGCCTTTGAAATATTAAGCCCAGCTTTAGGCTAACGTGTAATGTCAATGATGGAAGGTATGGTTGTGTGACAAACATCAATGTCAATTATATATACAGTATATGTGTTGATTAATGCATTGAAAGGAATTAAATGCAACCCCTGCGGTAAAGAGACATTAAATGTATGCCCTAATTTAAATGGGTAGATACTGTATGACAGCTTGTAAATTATTCCTGTACCAGTTAAGAATCTTTCTATTCTTGTTTTATGTATTTTCACCCACTCCTGCAGTAAATCACCTCGAAGTCTGAGACATTTTAAAGGCTCCTCCTCATGTTCAGGATGAACCCCCACAGGTTTTCAATAAGGTTCATGTCAGGGGACTGTTTGGGCTTTTCCAAAATCTTCAGTTTGTGTTTCTTGACGTTTTTAGAGGTTTGCTTTGAATCATGGTGCAAGTCTCTTTTCAGTTTCAGTTTTTCTCTAGAATGCTTGAATTACATTTGCACCCCAGATTTGCTGATATTTCCCTCTTATCCTGTGCCTCTGGCTGCAACACAACCCAAAAATAAAATATTTCCACTCCTATGTCTAACAGTTGGCGAAGAGAGGGTGGTGGGGGTTACTCAATACTGACTTAGTAGTGTGCCAAAACTTGTGCACATGCCACAATGACAATTTAATCATTAAATCAAGAAATAAAAAGTAACGTCTGAAGAAAGGCTCATTTTACATCTGTTTGCTGCAGGGGTTATAATACATATGTATCACATTATATATTGAATTGGCCCTGTTCTGCCCAAACCTTTGCATTCAGCTGCAGTTACTGTGACCAACCTTTTTGCGGGCGTCCTCCAGGCTGGCATCAGGACAGATGACCACGTTTCTGCTGCACTGAACTGGCTCTTTGCTGGTCAGTCCCGCAACCGTAACTGAAATCTACGGGTTTGGGTGGGTGATAAATAAAAAACAACAACAACAACACACAGCATCAAAATTGGTGCACGACATTCGCCTCATGTCTGCATATAGTCTTTTATTTTGAAAGCTATCCAATGACGACGGTGGACGTTTGACATTTAACTTCGCCTCTGGCCGCACTCACTTTGAAAGGTTATGGGTCGGTCAACAGTTCACCAGATAACTTGTTGAACTCCAGCAAATATCAGAAACTGTAAAAGGTCAAGAGGTAATAACCACTGGTCCTGTTAGTTCAGCTGTTAGCATACTGATTCATGTTAGCTCGTTACAAACACCGCTTATACGGTAACAGTTTTCTTCACAAAGCTAATGAAACATCACAGTCATGGGACAAGTGATGTGGTCTGACTCGAAGGGGCTTGATGCTTCTGACTGAAGCTAGCTGGCTAGGTGATGCTGGTCTGTGCCACCACCACCATTAGCTCGCTAACTGCTAACACGTAGCGCACGTCACGAAAGCTCGCAGACGAGTTTACAGACCCCGGCTCTGCGCATGATGTCCACGGGAATAACAGTCTCCATCTCCTCTGCTCCTTTCGACAGGATCACTAAGGCCGTCTTCCCCATGGCGAGACTGCAGTTATGCCACTACCAGGTGCAGACACGACGACTTACTGCAGTCGACCCCAGGCTCCACTTCCACAACACTGTCAAACTAGACCACACGTTGTTTGGAGTTACGTGCGGGCATTACGGTAATAGCGCGCAAGGACTTATTTCACAATAAAACCAACGTAATGAACAGGAATGAAGACAAAATCAATTAAAATCAAATGATGAACTCAATGTCATTGATCAGTTTTTTTTATTTCATGTTGATATTACGAGGAGACATTCCACAGACAAGTTCCACTTTAGATTGATAGTAGACTGGAGTCACTTCTTAGACGATATTCTGAAATGTAATTTCAAAATAAAAGCATCCCGAATGGACGTGGTCACGTGGTCCGGAAAGTGAAGCCAATGCGGAAGTGCCTGGTACCTGTAAGTCTCTTAAATGACCAGCAGGGGACAATTGATCTGGTTCCAAAAACAAGTCCGTGTAAACAGTTTATAAAGTCCATGAGAAAATGACTCTACTTCTGAATTAGCTTATAAACGTCAGTAAACATGTTCCTGAGGGGTTCATGGTCTCGATCTCTTGTTTCAAGTTTCCTTTGAACACAGTTTGATGTTCGGCAGCCTGAGCGACATTACCTGAACACGACACGTGACAGATAAACGATAAACACCGACAAGTTTCGCTGCTGCAAGACGGCGGGAGGCCGCCATCGTGGTTGTTAGTCATCCATATTGAAAGCGGTAAGGGCTGGTTACCTTTTCTTTTTCATTCTTTACAACAACATCAATTTACAAAAATGAGTACAGAGATGACAATGGACAAAAAAAAAAGAAAATGTCTCACACAAATCTCAATGGATTAAAGAAGTACGTATAAGCTTAAGAAGTTCTGGTTAACTTTTATGTAATTTTTCAGCTGAATTGGAAATAGATTGCATCTGTGAAGATGAATTAATAAGATACCATTTCATAAAGGGGAAGGCGACCCTGAAAGATGGGCCAGACTTGCACTGGCTTCAGAGTGTTCCTGTCTATACATTTTAAGAAAGGTGACAGACAGAGGTTTTGATTCTCTGTTGCCTCAACTTTGTGACGCTAATACTTTTAAACAATTTCCAGGGCCGTACAGCTATACCATTAGTTGTTTTGAAATATCTGCTCAGCTGCTAGATCTAAAATGAAAGATATTTCTTTACACTCTCAACACTCCAACCCCTGAAATGCCGTTTTCTTATCTTATGTTGAGGCAGTGGTAAAGTTTATTTAGAAACTCTCTCTTGATATGTAATACATCTATTGCAGATTGAGCAAAACTTCCTCCTGCAGTTGAGAGAAAATGTAGCTGCCAAAACATTTGCAGAAGTTAGTCCCAACTTTAAATTTGTCCCAGCCCAAAAAAATACAGTTAATGGATTTGGTCCTCCAATAGCCCCCCTTGTTGTATTCTCACCAATTGCCTCCATGTTGGGATACCCCAGGATATAGCAGGATTTATATTTTGTATTTCAACCACAAGTTGATGCCATTATTCCATTACATTGTTTTAAAAAAAATATTATTATAAAATCCTCGATACATTTGTCTGCTGTTTGTTTCTCATTTCAGCTCTTGGTGATTCAATTTCTCAATGTAAATTTTTTTTTAGGTATCTCTCTATCTATCTTAATGTCCTACTACATTCAAGCACGGATGTTGACACACTTTCCTCTGGTAGTTTATTTTACTAACTTTTAGACTTTTTAATTTTTTCCTGTTTTAATTGCTTGGGATTTTTCTTGGTTCAGCTGTAGCTGTAGTAATTGTTCCGACATTTTAATGTATATATAGTATCACTATCTAAGCTCTTTTGTTTCAGTGCACTCAGGATGGGGCAGTGATCTTTCTTCCCTTATCCTCCCCCCTCCACCTGATTCCTCCTACGGCCCAAGGCCAGAAAACTCCGCATCCCAAGCTGAGAAGCATCTTGTCATGTTCAAGTGGGTTTGTTTTGCAACTTATATGGTTTCCAAAGTGGGTTTTTTTCTTTTGGAGACAACGCAACGGCAAAATTGTTTAAACAGATCACATAAACTTTCACATGATAAAATCCTTTCTGTGCAGAGTTTACATGTTCTACCTGTTGTTTCGCGGGTTTTCTTCAGTTACTCCGGCTTCAGGCTCTCAGACAGGAAATATCAGCAGTGCCGTGGAATATGTAGAAAGTTCTGTTCAAATGAGGGGGTCGGATTCTACTCAATTTACTCTCTTGTTCCAAAGAAGGATGCCGGCTTTCGCCCGATCCTCGATCTCAGACAGCTGAATCAGTTCGTGAAGGTTTTTAGTGTTTAAATGCTTCGCACAGCAGGAGTTCTTAAGGCTGTGTCAGAGAGAAAGTACTTTTTGGGTGCTCCCATTTCGAGAAATTTTGCTATTAAACACTCACTTATAAGGTAAAGAAATACCATGACTGTGTGATATAGTACTGAAATTATTTTGCAGTCAGTGATGGTTCAGCTTTGAGCAGGGATGAAGGCAGGTGCACATAACAGGCAGTTTATTCTTATTCCAGTAGGTGGTAGCATTAACCAAAGATTCAAGAAAGAAAGAAGTGTATCCTACACAAATGTTCACCACATTCTTAAACCCAGAGGCGTGCATTAATTTGTTTATTTATTTATCTCACAAATCCACGAGCCCTGTTAATCACAGTCTCATCATCATAGTGATTCAGGGTTAATTCACTCAGGTAATGAATGTGGGTTTCAAAAACAACACCAGGCAGGAGGTCACCAAGTCACTAACCCTGTTTCAGCATGTCACCGAGTTTTCCATCTAAGAATCCATCTAAGAACTTCTTCAGCGAACCCGGCAAAAGTTAGGGGAATCATATCCCAGAGTAACTCCTGGGCTTAAAGTCTGGGGCTTTACTGTGCACGCACCTATCCTAGTTAATGTGCCTCTGTGCATTCTGCTGCTGAAATTCACTTTCGTATTTGCGCGTAAAGCAAGAGCTCAGTGAAACGGCAGATTAGACAAAGGCGTAGGGGGTGCTGGCAGCAGGTTGTTTGTTGCGTGCCTGCGAGTGAATCCAAGAGCCAGTGGTGATTACCAACATATGCAGCCGTGGATCAACTGAACCAGACCCACGGTGGCACTCAGACTAATTTCCATACATTAATTCACTTATATACATACACTAATTCCTTTCAGTATGTAATCATAAGGTGCATGATCACACTGAGCAAATCTTTCAAAGTGACTTGTGACACAGGAGAAAGGACGACCGCTAATGTCTGAGACGCTAAAAAAACAAGGGGTCTGTCTAGCACCTGACTAAAAATGAAATCGGACTGTTTGCACCATTTGGTTTTATCTTGTCATCTGAAGCACCCGCTTCCTGGAGGGTAATAAAAATGCATTGAAGGAGAAGGGTGGTGATACAAAGCCCCATCGATAAATTGATCCCACTGAGGATGACTCATTCCCTCATGACGAACACGGGTACTGTAGTTTATTAAGGGGTAGTCCCACATACACTGTCCTGCTGCCATAATGCTCTTGAGTCATATTTGTGACCCATTTTACGTCTTCTGCAGGAATCAATGGGATTTATAGGGAGGTTGCAAAGTATTCACAAACTTTTGAACACATTTGGTGTTAGGACTTTTTCTTTTTCTCACATTCTTATCTAAAACACCTCAGCATGAGCTATATGCATAAGTTTTAGGAAATTTGCAAAAGATATGCAAACTGGTAAAATCCATGTGTGACATGGTAACAAATCATCACTGTGTGTGGAAGTGTACGTGGAGTAAAGGGAAGTGCTCATCAGTTGATTTCTGTTACGTATTTATTATTTCTCCCTTGTTGCCGGCTTGACCAAGCCTTGCTCTGCTTTATCTGGCCGTTCACATGAGGTCTCCCCACATCTGAAGGGTTTCTGGACCCAAACCTCCGGGGAGACTAGAATACAGAAGAAGGAAAAAAATTTAAGAGGAGGACAGAGGAAAAAGAAAATCCTCAAACCGAAATGAGGGAATTCCACAAATTACCGTTTGTCACAAGGTAATCCTGTTACTATTGCAAAGAATATGAAATGGTGTAAACATGGAAATAAACTGCCCGTGTGGATGTAGCTTACAGGCGGTGGCTCTGTTTAGTTGAGATATAAAGCTGCCAACCCTGTTTCAGATCCCCCAGTAAGGAGGAGTGCCACAATATTCGAAGTGGTTACACAAAATTTGCTTCTTCAGGGAGAGATTAATTCTTTTTTTCTTTCTATTTTTTCTTTGCATTTCGACATTGCAACTCATTTTGCTCAACGGTTACTCCTCCCTGTGATCTAGTGGCAGGACTGCAGTCAAGGAAACTGATGAATATTTAGGAGCATTTTATCTTCCCGTCTGTGCACGGGCGTCATCTTGTGTCTCTGATACACACTGAAAACCACTGAGTGCAGTGGAATGAGTGACAATCGTGTCTGCTTGATTGCATCTTGACGCTATCACCTTATGTTGCCAAGTGCTCAGGTGACATCTGGGGGACAGTGAGGAGATGGGAGAAAAGGCGACATTGGATATTTTTCATTCGTACCTGTGTCAGGCGGTCATCAGCTCTGTGCAGACACAAGATGGCGCCAGCTGAGTGAGTTCAACTTTGCGTGGGGACAGTTCAAAGGCGAGGCCCACTGTGTGAGAATATTTTCAACAATCATCTCTCCAAATAATACAAAAAAAGAAAATAATACAAAAGTGGACCTCAGATGGCTACAGCAAAGGCAATCGGTTGTCTTTGTCAAATCATCAAAAAACATGTCAGACGTACAGTTGGTATGAACTAAACAGATCAACTGAACGCATCATTAAAAGCTTCTGTGTTAAATGCTTTATCCAACATGAGATTCCTTCAAAATCCAGTGCATGACAAATGGTTTTCAACCACAGAGGCAGTATTACAAATTAAGGCAGCACATTAATGTGTTGTTTAGATTATTGCGTACGTGTAGCAACATAAACCAGAATTGCCTCACAGTCATTTCTGGTTGCAATAATCTGCCTATCCTCAAATTATGCCCCGACCCGCATTATTTTAGGGGGAGGTGCAAAAGTGACTCTTCTTTCTCTTTATTCTCTCTCTCTGTCTCGGTGTGTATCATTTTGTTTTGCTCTCAGCTTGCGTCTATTAGATGCCTTATTGCTGTACAGTGTGGCCTATCTTCAAACAGGAATGCTGATGATAGTGGCCCTGCAGCAGTGCCACCCCCCACCCCACCCCGGCCCCAGCCCCGGCCTGCTCCTCTACACAGAGGGCAATAAAGACACAAGGAGGATTAGTGTTGTGTGCCTAACAAAGTGGTTGCCAGAGAGCGAGAGGGCCATGCCCATGGGCTCCTCCGCAACCCTGCTCAGCTCCGCTCAGCTCTTGTCGAGGTCCCCCCCCCCCGCTTGGGCTTCCCTAAGGTCCGCTCTCTCTCAGGGAGCTCTGTGGATGTGTGATAGACTCTGAGTGGGTGAATTCATGTTGATGCTAAAGAGGCAGAGGACGCAGACAGATAATCCATGGCTTAAGCAGCGCTGTAGTAACTTTTCCCCCTTAAACAAGGGAACATATGTGCAAACAGTTCAATTTAATTCGAATCACATTCTCGCGCTGTTCATATTTTTCGCTAAAGACTTTCCCACAGTGAACTCAGACAACACTTGCAGCTCTTAGTAGGCGCTTGAAAACTACCGCCAGTAAACCTATGACCGTGTAGTTCAGCCTACACAGCAACCTGACGGGACGCGACAATGAAGGTTCAGTGTGCGTCTTTGTTGAGTTCTCCCACTCACCGGCCAGAGGAAAGAACATGGCTTGATGCAGAGAGCAGGATAAAGGCTGTACACTATGTTTATGGACATCTTTCTCACTATAAGCAAACGGAACACCATATAATTGTACAAGTCTGATAAACGCAGTGGCTGTGGCCTTGTAAATGTTGTCACGTTAGATGGGAGTGTTGAATCTGAGATCACTGTGGAGGAACGTGGCCTGTGGGTGCAGGCCTGCGAGGACAGCAGCCCGTGGTTTGATGGAGAGCCGTGTACAGGACAGGACAGGTGAACCACACAGCTGCTACCCCCGGTTTTCCTTTAAAAACCCCAGCGTGACGGATCAGGCCATGGCTCTCACACATCACGGTCCGCTTTTCACACGGTAGCTGTCTCAGGCCACGTTACACACATCTTTTAGATGCTCTGTTTTGTGCGTCGGGTAATGAAATTTACGCCGGAGAGCCCAGAATATGCAGGCATATGGTGGCTATTAATGCTCCCTTCGCCCTTTTCCGCTGCAGCCCTCTGCCCGACACTATGGTCTGTTCCCGCCTGTCTGTTCTGGGTCCTTCTTCGCTCCTCAAGCTGTTTGCCTTTTACCTCTTGTCACGCCAACCAGGATTCACACAGCAGCATGAACCGCTGTGTCTGGAAGAAAGGCCAAGTTCTGTTAATACTTGGCTAAGTTTACATGTTCATTCACACTTGATTATGGGGCAAGCCCTGGGTTCTGAATGGTTTCAGTATGGCCGAGAGGCAGCCGTGCTGCTAACGGAGGATGCACGGCGGTAATCCAGTATGAAACTAAAATGTTGTAAATTGATGCCTTTGTTTGGGAGCTTATATTTCTGGTACAAAGGAATGAAAAAGAACAACATAATCTACATGATATTGAGAGAATCTTTTTACCAATGTGTTATTACTTTATGTATTTGCAACTCAGCATAATTCATGGTGCAAAAATTGTGGCGAAAAATTCTAATTCTGTTCAGGTTTTTCCCGCTCGATGTTGGTTCATTCTTTGAACAATGTACCAAAGCCACTCGGAAAACTGATGGTAACATATCCATTTTCCATTCCTTGGTAGTGGAAATGGATGCTCAATAGTCTACCCCTGCAAAGTATTATGGAGGTAAAAAGGCGTGCAGGTGTGGTCTATTTTTACCTGTATAAGCCTGTATAGATTAACACAGTTTACAAGTCCCTGCTCAGCTTTTGGTTCACTATCCTAACTCCAAAATTAACCGGATTCCACTCACTTAATCCCTTACTTTTTATACAAATGCATACTGCATTATCTGACTTGATGTCTGAGACGTTTCCAAACAATTTTCCTTCAACACATTTTCGAAATTGGTATGAAAACATTCCCACGAAAATTATGGTTTCTTTATTGTTGTCGGAGGGGATATTTGCAGGTTGGGAGTGTAATTTTTTTCGGGTTTTAGAGTAGACAAACTGGCTATAAATAAATCCTATGCAATCTCAATTATGTCTGCCCCCCCCCGTCACCATTTCTGCACTTTTGATTTCCACTTTAAAAGCAGAGTGATATATTCCTATGATTGGAAATGTTCAATGCACTTCTGGAAGAGGGTGCGCTGTCCTGTGCAGATAAGGTTTGCGAATGCAAGATCTGTCTTTCTGAAATAGAAGCCTGACAAACAGTGCTGTCTCTCCCAGACACAGTGGGAGAGGAGTGCGCTCGGATGGAAGCCTTTGAGACCAGCCTTTTTAATATCGGCACTGCTGTAACATCAGTAAGGTGACATTTCGGCAGCACCATCAAGATCCAACAGTGGCCATGCTGCTTCGACAATCAATTATCCATGCATAACATCCCGCCAGTGTGTGCAACATGAATCAGTCCTGGACCAGGCTTCTCCTCTGCCTTGATTCTCAAGAAAAGAGAGACCTTTCATTCGACCCCTAAGAAAGAGAAACGCTCTGTGTGTTGATAAGGGAGTGAAGAGAGCAAAGTTATATAAAAAAAAAAAACCCAGTCAAATCAGGGCTGATATTTATTCTCATTATCTTGAAAGGAGCTCGAATTGGTTTCATTCCAGTGACTGTGAATTGTGATCCAGGGAGCACAATGACCATCTCCAAGCAGAAGCCAAAACATTATGACTGAACAGGCAGAATCCATTCGTTGTGTGTTGCTTGGTGGACTACGGGTGAGAATGCATTTTATCTGTTGCCCAAGGAGAAGGAAATACATTTCACAGCACATACTGCTCATATCGGTTCTTAAGACCGGTTTGGTTGTTGTATGATTGCTATCAGTGTAGTGGCTGCATGTAGTCTACTTTCACAAATAACCGACATAAGAGACGTCTCCTTAGCAGCCGGTCAGTTTTTCCCCTCTTCTTATGTTCCTCTTCGTTCAGAAGAGGTTGTTCAAAATGGAGCGATAGGAGGGCATTTGAGGGAGACAATAAATTCTTGAGCATATGTCAGTCGGCCCTGTAAAACCACTGGCGCTGTAATTTATCATTGCTCATATTGACATGTTTTACATCTGTATATGTCTACTGGCAGCAAATGGTAATGTGAGGCCACCGTGTTGTCTTGCAACAAGCTTGTGGTTAAAAAGTGTTTTTTGGTTTTTTCCCCTTCACTCTGAACATATATAGCATAGATCATATTGAGTTTTAAGTTTAGCCTTAACACAGAATGTAAGACAACTGCGTGGCGTGTTAGATTCCGGATGCTGAAAGCTGATAGTAAGTGAAGTCAGAGTCGGAGGACCCGGTTTCGGAGCGGCAGTCTACTCCCTGAACCCAGAAGCTTTTCTCCAGTGTTTGACAAACAGCACCATTCCCCCGCTCGCCTTCATTTCCATCTGTATGCTATCACTTGGCTGTCAGCGGCCGGATTGGCCTGTAGTTCGGAGGATGAAAGGGAGGGAGATCCTGTTGAGTGAATAATCTTGCCAGTTTACAGGGGAGTGTGGATGTCAACTTGACAGACTCTGAGTAGCACACAGATTTGGGATTCATGGGCAATCCCATAGTCCCTTTAAGTCCGGACGTGTGAATGTGAAATCAATAGTACATCCATACAACAGTTTGTTTGCTGGACCCTGGAATGTTTTGTTATGAAAATCAGAGTCATGGATCGTCACCTTACGGATTGGGGACACAGAAAAGGGGGCTATAAACACAGGATTGCAGCATGAAAAATCCCGATCTCTCTCTCTCTCTCTCTCTCTCTCTCTTTTTACTTTGAATAAAATCATGCACTATTCAAATGTATCCATGCATCAACACAATGCAATTTTATAAACATGAAACCAGTTTGAATGATCAGGTTCAGTGTAAGTGTTAATGTGAAATCTCTCATGTGTAGAAAATTCTAATTCTCTCTAAATGTGTTTGCTTTTAATTACCATATTCACCCGTGGTTCTTCTTGTGGTTCCTTTTAAAACGTCTCTTCTATACACCTCATACACAAACCACCAACCTCAGACGCTATGTCAGCACGATCTCTATCACAGGAGATATTCAATAGACTCCGGTGGCACCTTTACAGACACATGCATGTGCATCATCATCTACATATAACATAGCCGTCTGGGTTGGCACCGCCATCGTGCCCTGCTGTTTGTTTGATATGCAAAGGAGTGCTGTGGAGCAGCGCCACGGTCTCCACTAAAGTACTTTACTCCTCACATAACCCAAAGTGGCAGCGGCAGCATCAGGATGAGCTCCAAGAGCGAGGTGGCTCCCTCTCAGTAATTTATAATGCACTTAACTCCTCTACCCTGTTGATTGTCTGCATTACCAAGAATCAAGCACGCGGCAAAACAAATAAAAAGAATGCCACTTTTTATTCAGGTTTAAATCGCAGCGCGCACAAGTCTTTCATTACATCCCCGCTCATTCACGTCGGGGTCTGTGTGGAACAGAAAACAGGGATTACGGTGGCGAAAGGAAAACCACTTCAAACTGCTTCCACAAACACCCTCAAAGCACAGCGTCGAAATAAAAAAGCCTGGGTGAAAATGTTGAAGGTGGGGAAAAATAAACATGGAAACGTGTCAGTTGAAGTGCGGTTGAAGTGGGCAAAGTTTGCGGAAAGAAGCCAAACATATCATTATTGGAAAGACTACGGCCCCTATTGTATTTCTGCAACGGACACTGCAGGGACCCCCACCGCACCCTTCATGTGATCGTGACAAGCCGCAGCCTTCCCAGAATACGGTGCTGCTGCTCCAAGCGTAGGCCCCAGCCTGCAGTCTATACGGCCGCCCATCGCTCGGGGTGGAGACCATTATTAAAATGTGCTCTGTGGAGGGCCTGCAGGTAGCTCCCAGGATCAGACACAGGGAGAGCAAGAGGAGGCTGTTTGGCTTAAGTGTTTTTTATTAGGATAGATGGAGGCCTAAGCTCCGTAACAGAGCTTCAGCCCTTTCTCCCAGACGGGGACCCACTTTCCCTTCCCACTCCACACAGGCCCATATCAAAACACCGGCCCCTCACAGACATGCCGCACAAAATGGCATGCTCTCTCTTTTTTTCTTTTTTTCTTTTTTCTTTCACTTGGCTCAGCTTTCTCCCTGTCAAAATACAAATGCTCTATGATGGAATTCTGCAATTTCCTTCATCATCCGCAACAAGCCCATTTCGCGACTGTTAAACCCATAATTATTCCCACTGAAAACAAAAACTGCACAGGGAGGATTGACAGGGAGACCACGTGAGCCCGCGCCTGTGTACTCAGTGTACAATTAATGACATTCTTATGAGAACCTGGTAAACATATCGTGTGTCTGAACCTTGAACCCGGAGCAAGAAACATTGGGAGCAGCTCAGCCCGAACTCCAGTTTCTGGCTCCACTCCTGCTCTATATTTTTCACATCGCTGTAGCTCATATTCGAGCCAGCTGGCCCGATGACATAACTTTCTCCGCCAGTTGTAACGATATGGTGACATGAACATGTGTAAGCCTGCTTTTACACTGCCCATCACCGAACATCTGCTCTGAACAAGGACAGTAAGTTGGGGGAGAAGCTGGCCTGCAGACGCCTCCGCCCCCACCCCTTAATTTGATGACCAGGAGCAGTTGTTGAAAGAATCTCATTGATGGAAGAACTCCATGTGAACTTTACGATAACGTCACACATGGCGACACCACCCACGGAAGTTTTATATATACGTATTAACCTGCCTTATGAGAAACAGAATTTCTCTCTCGTATCTGTGAAAATGCAATCAAACGTGCGAGGAAGTCTTTTATAGAGGACTTTACCTTGTCGTGACCCGGCTGTTGTCGTCAGAGGAATGCTGTGAACCCCGGAAAAAAAAAGTGGGCTCCCATCTGCTTTGCCATCACTCCAACTGCTGTGATATACGTGTGGGAACTACAATGGTCTCCACTGGGCACAGAGACGGACGGAAAAGACAGAGAGAGGAACAGAAGGAGAGAAGGACGGATTCGCTTGAAAGATCCAGCTGTTAGACCATCTGAACCCTGGGAAAGTCTGACATTGTTTTTAATATATGGGTGAGCCCATCAGCCTGACTTATAAAGCCTCCTAAAAAATGTAGGGAACAGGTGGAAGGGGAAGTTTGGCAAAGGGTGAAAACGGCCGAGTGCCAGGTCAGTTCTCACTGCCAACATTGTGTCGCTTTGAACCTTCTTTTTTTTTTTTTTAAACCTCATGCAACGCAGTAAATCTCTTTTTATTTTGTTAATTTTTCCATGTTCTCCTTTAAAATCTATTCTCTTTCCGAATTATATTCACACCTTAAATCTCTCCACATTGCTCCGTCAGATTTATGCAGTAGTTTGTGTCAGTATATGAAAAGAGAAGAAAACATAAAAAATAAAAAAAAACTAGTTTCAAAGCTTTAATGTGGTGCAATGCGGGTGAGCACTGTACGGCAGTGTGTGTGTGTGTGTGTGTGTGTATATATTGACTTCTCTGTTTCTGTAATGTTTCATTGAATAAAACAAACAGACAGCCCCTCAATCCAGTTTTATCCATAACCTCTGAAATGAGACTTTATGTTTCATACAAACGGCATCTCGGTTACATCAATAATCCTGCAAATGAAATCGATTTCCCCTCCCGCTCTTCCAATTCTGATCACAGCTGGGTTCCCCATATGGAGTATTAATGGGGTGGAGCACCCTGAGCCTGATCTAAAGCTGGAGAATTCTGGGCACACCACAACATCAAATCCCACTGTAATTACCTTCATGCAAACACAGGGGCCCTCCGCAACACAATGCGGGTTGGAGAAATGGGATTTGTGTGCATTGTTTTCGACGCTGGAATTGATCTTGAAAATTTGTTTGGTGCAATTTACCAAGATGCTTAAGAAAATTGAAGCTCACGGACTGTGCCCCAATTCAAATGTCTCGTTGTGACGAGCACAATACGCGAGCATTATCTGCGTTCATCTACCTTTTTGACAGCGATGGCTTTCCTGGCGCAACAATAGCTAATCTTTGTGTTTTCCGTGAATTCAAATTATAGAGATCATAGATCTTGACCATCGCCAGTCATCTTTTTTTATTTGACAAGAAATTCCCCAAATCAAAGATGAAACCAATTTTAACGGCTGCAGATGGCTAAGCAGCTGGTTCCTCTCAATTAGCTTACACATGTATTTGAGCCCACTTTTGGCACAGCAAATGAAATGCCATTTTGTTACTAGATTATGCCATCTGACATAAGGCTATTGTCTTAATTCCCTCGGGCTGTGGTGTAGGAAAATCACTAAACACACAGAGGGCCAGGCTATATCCTGTCTTACAGACGTCCCTATCCCATCATGCACACCCAAGCCTTCTCTCTCCAGCAGGTGGGGGTGGTCATGCACCACGCAACGCGGTTATGGGTTTAAGTCTGAAATCTACATACTGAAATGACTTCAGCTCTCTCGCACAATGCCAAACTTGCTGGAAGTCTGATGAGTTTATTTCATCAAATCCAGAAATGCTGCGGAGGGAGAGAGGGAGAGATGGATAGACGGAGAGAGAGAGAGAGAGAGAGAGAGAGAGAGAGAGAGAGAGAGAGAGAGAGAGATGGATAGACAGAGAGAGAGAGAGAGAGGTGGACATGAGGAGAGTCCACTTTCTGGATACAATAGCCTGTGTCCATCATCCAGCTTGTGTGGGCGTGCGCGCGTGTGTGCGTGCACATTTATATCCCCTCTGCATACATCGATGTGTGGGAGTGAGTTTGATGTGGATCCTCTCTGCCCTCTGAGTAGCACAGTGACTGCTGTCCATCTGCTCCAGGGTCTCAGGTGTGCCTTATCTCTTCCCGTGCCCCTGGGAACTTTCAACAGATATGCCAGTCAGCCCGGGCTGAACTGCTCTTGTAAATTACTCACTAAACATCCCTGCCCTGGATTCTGCATTCGGGGGAAAATCAATTATTTGACCCCCCCTCACATTTCACAGTCCATTTTCGGCATGCTGGGGCCAATTACACCCAGCAGAAAGACTACTCTTTATGTCATTCCCACGATGACCTCCATCTTGCAGCTCCACACGGAGCACCGTTAATGCACCAACTACAAGCACTTGTGCCACGAAGGAGCGTGCTAATGCACTGGTTACCCACACTTTAGCCACACCAGGCACACAGATACAGCAGCTGAGAGGCTGCGCCGCGGCCGAGCACAGCCAGCTGCAGTGTCTCTCAACTGGGAGGTGATCATCCCGTGTCCAGCGCACTGAGCGAACGCCGCTGACGGTTTGACAGCCCTAATGAAAGCTGATTACCAGGAGGCATCTATTAATTTGTCCTTAATCATGACAAAGAGAGTCTGTGGCTAACAGCTGTGAAATGGCAGCCGCCGCGCGGAAATGAGGCTCAGGGAAAGGCCGGGGACAAGGGGTTAGGCCCTGCGCTGTCATTAACTGCCTGCCATTGTGTGTGCTCGCTCAGAGCTTAGCTACAGGTAACTCAATAAGATAACACGGAGCACGCTCTGCCCTGCTCTTTGTGAAGAGCTGCTGCTGTGAATCCCGGGCGGCTGGGCACAGAATAGGGGGGATATTGGTTTGCATGCTCCGAGCAGGAGCTCTTATGATCCAGGTGAGAAGCTGACAGTAACAGGTTAAAGCTCTGTTCCCTCATCTGCTGGAGGCGCGCTGAGGGAAAAAGTCAATCACCGCCTGAACAGGTTGCTGAATAAGGAACTGAGCAGGCTTTTTAAAGGAGACACAGTGCAACAGATGCATGCTCAATCACGCCTTGATTTTTTTTTAAGAGGGCATAAATGTCAAGAAGAAAAAAGAAAACCTATCTCCCAATAGGCTCAGGTTTCATGCAGTCATAGTCAAATCTTTTTATATTTTAATATTTACAGCTGAGTGGAACACTGGATGTTCATGATTATGTTTATGAATTTAAAAGGGACACATTAATTCATTCATTAATACATTATATTCACACGCATACTTGGAGTCCAACATGTGAAGATGGCAGGTTCATGGTGAAATTCATATAAATAACATACAGATACATGTATTAAAAACACAACAGTACATTGGAGTCACCTAGCATATAATTAATAAATCAATGACATATGAAAAACATTGATGAAGGTGCAAAGCTCATGGGAGGCACAAACGTACGAATGATAAGTAAAACACTATATAGACACATAAGGGGTATCAAGTAATATACGAGGGGGAAAAAAACCCCACAACAACGGATGGAGATGCTGCATTGGGTTGATGGAGCGATGTTCAAAAAGGAGCCTCCTCATATAAATCTAAATGATCTGCCTGGCCACAGAGGTTTACAGGACCCTTGGGAAGCTGTGGGAGGGGAGATGATTGTAGTGGCTGTCACATGGTCTGTGATATAACAACACCACTAAGTAGTTAACCCATACATCAATCAATCAGGAGACTGATGAGCTTTGAAAATCTGCTCCTAGGACACACAATTGCACTAACACGTGCTGTGGAGTGTAGAACAACACCACACCTCAACCATACACATATACGCAGCCATTAACGGCTGATATTTAAAAAAGTATTTTAACAGGCACGCTGAGTGCAAAAGATTTTGTGTGAGCATTTGTCTGAATTGTTATGGATCAGAGTCACCAGCAGCAGGATGTAAGGTCATCTCAAAACATAGGTTTAATCATGATTAGTGGGCCTTTTCTGAAAATGTCAAATCAGAAATGGACTATTCCCCTCTGCTGTTAGGTTACGTATTGGACAACAGGACCGCCGGACCGCGCATCACGAACGTTAAATAATCCGAACGATCCATTTAATTAGCGTGGGACAACACAGACAGGTTTGTGCAGTGATGTCGAATCTGTTCTGCTCTGGAATACGTTTTGGTCTCGCCTCGTTCTCGTTCTTTAGTATGGTTGCCGTTTCCTGCATCATTTAATCACAGCTGACAATGTAAGTTTGATCCAACGGGATGTAGCCAAGGTGTTCACTACATATAAATAAATATGTATATATGCAAAGAAATTAATAGATTTCACACCAGTATACAAACATGTGGAGTGGTTATTGTAAAAATTTGCACAAGACAGGGACCTAGCTCTTCCTTGTAAAAATCTTAATGGTATTTTTCTTCTGTGATTCGTTTTCAGGAATAGTTTTTATTTATTTGTCATACAATTCTTTTTGTGAAATGAAAAATGAAAAGATGAAATGAGGAATTTTGCGGACCCGAATCTTGGCAAATAACACAGTACCCTTTTTTTTAACATGTTGCTTCTGCAAACCTCATTACATTCCTCATTTGCATTTAATACAATATGATGTTTAGATATATACAGACATAATGCACTGACTTAATAATGCAGGAAAATGTATCACCCCCCCCTCCAGTATGAAAACACTTCTCATTGCAGAAAGGCTGCAGGGCTTCAATATAACATGACAAACAAGGCAGAACATTTCGTTTTGGCCTCATATGAATTAATCAGTGGAAATGGGCGGACATGTTGAGCAAACAGTCATTTAGGACTCTGGCTGAGACACTGATGGAAGCCATGATTCAATTAGATACCGAGCTCTTAAAGATGCAACAAGTCTTTTCTCGGGCGCGGGGGGAGACAACAGCCACAGCTGGCGTCAACGGAAACTCTCAGCTGCCTGACACTCACACCTCAGTGAAGCCCTTGAGGACGGGGCTACATTCTTTGATAGGGGAGATAACAGATCATTCGCAGTGATATTGTGAAACCTTGTGAATTCAGATGATCCTTTATTTGGACTCGGAAAATATTAAGAGTAAGTGGTGAAATTGTGAAATTGGGATTCCAGCAACAAGGCAACAGCGGAGCCAGTTTGGGGCTTTTTAAGTGAGACCTTGAACACACCTGAACCACATGTTCGCCTCTGTAAAACACAGCTTCACCGGAGGGAAAAGAAATCTGGTTAACTTCTTTTTTCTCACTGGTTTTTGAAATATTTGACATGTCAGCCATGCAGCTGCACGGTGGTGTGGTGGTCAGCAAGAAGGTTCCTGGTTCAAATTCAAGGTTGGATAAAAACCCTCCAGGGCCTTTCTGTGTGGAGTTTGCATGTTCTCCCGTGGGTTCTCTCCAGGTACCCCTGGCTTCCTCCCGCAGTCCAAAGACATTTGGGATTGCGGTTAGGTTATTTGGAGACTCTAAATTGACCATATGAGTGTTGGCCCTGTGATGCGCCGGCATCCTCTCCAGGGTGAACCCCGCCCCTTGCCCAATGTCAGCTGCCCCCAGCGACCCTTAAGAAGGATAAAGCGGTATAGATAATGGATGGACGTCACCCATGCAACAAAAACAACATATTTTGTAGCTCTGTATTGCTTCAGAAACTGGCTCTTGTGTGTTAAACACAGTAACATTTCCAAAAATTGTATTTATTTACTTATTGTCTCAATTCTTGGGTAGCTATAGCAGAGTAGCTACTTAACCAGCATATGTTTTCTGTTACAATAAACAGTTACAATATGTTTTTTTTAGAGTTAGATTTCTATCCTCTCAATATAATATTCAAAACACGTTGCATATTGAAATCACTCTGAAATCTATATATATATATATATATATATATATATATATATATATATATATATATATATAACAAAAGCAGATGCTACAAAATGGCAACAGTACTTTGGTGTGACACCTATGACATGAAGTGCTTTCACTGTAGGAGCTGTAGACACTTCTTCATCCAGGCCCGCTCCTCTTAAGTAAACTCATTTGCATTTGGCAATTTTTACCAAATTACAAAAAGCCATTCACTTCATTCTTACTCAACTGTGGCAGCAGGTGAGTGCTAACATAGTAAAAGTAGATTTTCCATAGTATCTTTTAAAGAGTCAGCAAATGTAAAGTGCTTTATTCGCAGATAAGCATTTTCATTAGCATCCGACTATCACAGACTTTGAATTTGACTGGCCCTGGATGATTGTGAGTCATCTCTATTTTTGTTTCTCATTTGGTGGGTGTTGTCAGTTTGGGGTCGGGGCAGCGGGGAGGGGAGAGGCGCTGCAGGCCTCACGCTGAGTTCCCCGGTGCTGCCCCCTCTCATCTACGAGAAGAGTCTCTTCTCCCCTGCTAAGTTTGCAAAGTCCAATTTTCAGCTAATATGGAGGTCGCAACAGCAGGCGCAGAGGGCGTAGTAGGACATAATGGCTATGGGATTGTAAATATTGGTTTTAGAGAGACACAATTGGAGGGCAAGCGGAGAGAAATTTCCATAGAGTATGTGCGAGCACCATTGGAGGCCTTGGTGCAGCAGAATAGATTTTCCATTCTAGTGTGTCACATTAGATTTTCGGAGGTGCTCAGTGGCAGGTACATGTCATTAGTAACACTTTAGCACAGTAATGAACCTTTTTATTTATCCGGTGCTTCTCTCATGAATGAATAAGGAGCCGCTCCCCAACTGTGCCCAGTCGTGAGGAGCAGACAGAGGAGGCAGAGAGAGAGCGAGGGAGGGAGGGAGGGAGAGAGAGAGAGAGAGAGAGAGAGAGAGAGAGGAGGGGAGGGCGCAATATGAAGTAGAAAGGGGGAATGCAGAGCCCTGGGGAATGCTGAGGAGGGTTAAATGATCATTATTGTGACACTCACATGCACACACACATATGTGTCAGTGAGCAAAGGAGAGTACACACACACACACACACACACACACACACACACACACACACACACACATATACATGCACACTCCCCACCTCCGCTCCCTGGGGTCCTGATCTGACACTATTTACACACACATTTACACAGTCTACTCCCTCCTTTATAAAGCTGACAGGTACTTAAGCGCTACATTACTCTGAGGAGCTCAAGCCTCACGGCGGTGTAACCAAACTGTCCATTCACGGCTGGCCTTGTCTCACTGTTCATTCAATAATGGCCCCTGAGAAATGCATCCGGTAATGAGCCGTTGTAAGTGAGCAGGCAGCGCCGGGGCGTCTGACGCCGAGCATCAGGACACCTTTAGAAGACGGTCCAGGCTCGTTGGTGGGGAAAATGGGGGGATATCTGTCGGCAGAGTCCGGCGGCGTGTAGAGGCTGTGACACCGGGACCTTCGGTGGCGTTTTCAGGCACACGGGCGCTGCGGATACTGGAGAAGGGTTTGCTTGACATGTGTCTGCTTCCTGCGAGTTTCTCCATTTTCTTGTGCTGCATATATCAGAAAATCAATAGTGCTGCTAAGTTTATCAGAACGTTTAACATCGAGCGATCAGCCTGTGTTAGGTCGCTGACTTTAAACCAACAATATACAGGTGGCAAACCTCAATCTCAGCACCTCCTGCCTCGCTCCCCTCGCAGCTCAGCCCGGTGCAGTGAAGCGGTTAGAGTGGCAATAGCCGGTGTGGTCAGGGCCCCATGTCACCCCTCGCATCCTCAGTGTTCATTTCCCTTTCATCTTGAGTGTGAAATCGCTGCCGGTGCAGCACTGACCTCAGCATTAAGAGGTCAACTATTGAAATCTGATGTGCGCCTCTCTGGCTGAGGGACTTCAACAGATGGAGGGAAAGAGAGGGAAGGTAAGAAAATGGAAGTAGGAACAAATCATCTGAACGATATATGCATCAGAGCAATGTGTCTTCAAAAGTTACTTGCTTCCCAAAAAACAATAGTTAAAGAATCTGTCAGAAGGATGAAAATTCTTTTTTATTTTATTTCTTGATCTGCTTTTGACCCGGTTTGTTTCAGTTTTGGGGGAAACAAATCTATTTGAAAGGAAATAAAAGTAAGAATAAAAAGCGAACGCAGATGATGCTGAGATTAGCAATTTTTACGGGAGGTGAATCTGTTTTTAATCACGGCAAAAAAAAACATCACTGTCTGACGCTTTACTTGACTGAAGTGGGCAGAGGTGAACTGAAGAGAAGATGTATTCCTGAATTTGAATATTATAATGACAATTTGTGTCCATTTATTCAAGGTCATGTTCGATATTTGGACTCATAACTTGTATATTATTTTCCCCCAGTTTTCATCTTATATCACTCCCACTCACGTTAAACACACATTTAGTGTGCAGCAGGTCACACTTTACATCTCCATTTATTTGCCAGACACATTATGTCTGACTCTCGCGCTTTTCCTCCCAGTTGAGGGCAGTCGTATCTCTGAGTAGAGAAACTCCACAAACTTCAAACTTTTGCGGCTTTTGGCAGCCCTCTACAAAATACATGCCAGCACTTCCTACCTCCGTGTGTTTCAAACATAAGGTTCTGCATTTAAAGTCAATTCGACACCTCATCTCAGTATGAATCCCCTCCGAAAGCGTATGTGATATGAAGAGTCAGAGAAGTTTGAGGTCTTGTCTCATATTTCCCATCGGCTACACTTTCATCCCTCTCTCTGTAGTATAGACCACCCCTAGCCACCCTGCCCAAATAAGGTGTTCTGCCTTCAGTGCTCTCCCCTCTGAAGAATCTGAGGAGTTCAGAATCTGCCGAAACTTTGGATCTCAAACACAAACATCTTTTATTCAAAGGGTGTCTGTAATCACAAATAAATAGCATTTCTGGCGATGAGCACAAGGCACAAGAGAGAGAGAGAGGGGAGCCTATCTCAGGAGCAGATAACTAGTAGATATGATTCCGTAGATAAGGAGCAGTAATTTGGCTTTTAGAGATAGCTCTGGGGGCCGCTGTGCTGAGCTGCGCTGATTTTCTGTGTAGGGGAGGATGTTTTTTTTTTTTTTCCCCCACATTTTTTATCTCTCCTGTTGAAGAGCTTTTCATCTCTCATGATTTTCTCTCCTTTTTTTTTATGTATTTCCCCCAGAAGGTGAGATCACAAACCCGCAGAAGGCAGAGTGGCATGTTTTAAAGCGATGGACAAAATACAAATATTTGAAAATGTATTTCATGGTAATTATGTCAGGTTTCATGGCCTTGGCACAGTACTGAGGCACAGCCTGGATGCCTTAATTTGTATAGAAATTGTAATCATTTGTTCATTTCAAGGTGAAAATTGCATTTTTTAATTTAAATTGTATCCTGCGTGATAGGCTATTATCTAGAAAAATTGTCTCTGTGTATGGCGGTCTATGCCCTGCCGTCACGCCTGTTTAGAGCCCACTTCTCCTGAGAAAGGGCTTATATATGAATCTCCTGACTGAATGCACCCAGCTTGTTCTTCACTTAGGGCCGCCACTGCACTCATTTCCATTTTTGTTATTAATATTAATTAGTTTGAGAGCACAGCTCAGATTTTAAATGTAAATCAAGCTTGGCTTCACAGTGATTTTTATCTCACTCAGATTTTGTAGATTTACAACTTTACTTGGACTTTTTTTTTCTTCTGCCTTTCGTTATTTAAAAAAACTCTTTAAGGGAGGTGTGCAGTGGTGTTATGTGTGGATTTGCAATACGGGACAAAAAAGTCAATACATGTCTTATGAACGTATGTAAACTAACCAAATGCAATATAGGTAAAATATTTTACAATTGGGAGTTTCTGGTAAATCAGTTGACTTTAAGCTATGACAATACCCTATCTGAGCTCCTACTTTTTATTTCTACATGACAGATTGTCTAATACCTAAGAGGGGGGCACCGTGAAATTCGAAATACCTAAAATGTTCTGAAAATACGATTTTCTCCCTATGCAAAACACACAGTTGGGAGGGAGATATATGCACACCAAGCTGTGTGTCTGTGTCAGTGGGATCCTTGAGGTGACGAGCACAAAGCTGCGGCTCAGGTACACGGCGTATGCTGGCATAATTACAGGATTTGGGGGATTATTATACTGTAAGTGCTTTCATGGCGACAGCTGGGAGCTTTTTACTCCCTGTGACACATAATCTCAAAGAATAAAACCAAGACCCCCAGAGCATCTCTTAATCATTTCTTAGCATACCTGCACACGGCTCTGAACTTGCTCTCTGAAGACAGATTTGTAAAATTAGAATATAATTATCATATCTGGTATAAATCATTCTAAAGTCATGTTTCTAAATACATTTTCTTTCAAATGGAACTATTTTTGGCCTTTTTTTCCCCCCTCACTGTGGGCCCTGGCTGTTTGTGCTCTACCCTCCTCTTCCTCTTTTTTTCTTCTTCTTCGTGGCTTTCCTGCTCTTCGGCAGCGAGTTATTTATCACAGCATGGTTCAGGTTGAGGAGCCTGGTGCCAAATTAGATCTGAATCAGAGCCTCTATTTCCATGGCTCAGATTGAAAGTGGGTATGACCAGGCGGAGGTTGGGACTTCTTTATCACTGCCTCCTGAGCGATAGGGCCTCCTGGTCTCTACAGCGAGGCTCAGGAGTTTCATTTCCATCCCTGTGATCAAAACAAACCCATTACCGCCTGCCATCTATGCACAGGGGCAGTACTGCAAGCCCCAGGCCTGAGGACACAGCCCACAGCTAAGCTACCATGGCATGGAGGCACCGTCAGTGGCCGTGTGTCCATATAGAGAGGGGAGAGGAAGAGCGGAGAGCCCGGGCCCCTGCACTTTATCTAAACCGCTGCAGAGAGGCGAGTGGAATCGGCTCTTGGTGGCTCTGTTTATCCCCTGCTCCTGTAGTCAATCAATTAGGGGATCAAAGGAGGAGATGAGGCAAGTGTCATAAAGCTCTCCCACACAACGCTGCCTGAGCTGCCACCTTGTCCAGTCTGAGTGACAGCGGACCAGGGGGAGACAAAACTCCCAGGCTGGCACCTCAGGAGACACGCTGGAGCAAAGGGGACAACCATGGCACATGGCAAGGTCTAATCTGGACAACCAGAACACAAACTTTTAGAGGAGTGTGTGAGGGATGACACATGGCAGGCAAAGAGCCACCTCACAATGTATATTAACTACGTTGAGAGGATCCACTGAAATCCCTGTCTCATCAGAGCAAACTCATAAAAAAAAGACAGCTTTGGAATCGATTAAATAATTGACCATATTCCTGCCTCATTGAAATACTTCTCCAGAGCCCAGCCTACCAAACACACATGGTTGTGAATCTGTTTTGTGATTAGACATCGAAGAGAATCTCTATTTTGCTTCAGATTTAATAGAGCCTTGATGATATGATGTGGCGATAACACTGCAGTTTGTAGATGATATGAATCTGTAAATCCAAAGGGAATACTAAAAATATTCTGCAGCTATTCATACTCGTGTTCAAATGACTCAAATATTTGACAGACTATGAAATATGAATGATAAACCAGTCTGAATAGAACAGTACTTACTTTATCAAGCCTCATAATAATCCCCCGATACAATTTGATGACTGCTCAGTGATTAATTGGTTTCATTTAATTGTAAATGACCAGTTAAGTAGCCGCTATTACTTTGTGGTATGTGAAGTGTAAATAAATCGCAGGGCAAGATGATTTACTGTCTTTTGCTAATTCACACAAGGTTATGGATGGACGGTGTTTAGCTGCAGTGACTGCAGACTATGTTTGAAATGTGTTTAGGATCGGTCAGCGCTGAATGAACATAGCCAAGACGTGCTGGACATACCTCCGACAGTGCTGAGGGTCGAATCTGAACAAGCACTACGGATGCCTCCGTACCACACCGGTTAGTTCCCCTGCATTCACACCATACCAGAGAGATGTGCAGACAACATTCCTCCGCCAGCCGCAGCGAGGGGAGAGCGCTGCTGGTCAGCGGGCAGAGCGGATGAATGACTTCCTACAGCTGCACGCAGACACACAGACACACACACACACACACTCGCACTCTGTGTCTGGGACGTCCGAGCGCTCATCGCTCCTTAATCACATCAGCTGCACTGGAACAGTCACCGCTGGCTCCACTAATGCACTTGAACACAGGGAGGACACGCAAACGTGAAAGCGTGCATGTGCATATGCTTATCTTTATGCATGTGCACAGATGCACTCGTAAACTTCACACAAACAATTATTTTCCTTATGGATTTAATTGTCTGGTTATTTATTATTATCGTTATTGGCCTTATTATTGTTAATCTCTCTGTTAAATGTCAGCAAATACTAATACAATTGCTGATTACCCAGAGCCCATGGTGAAGTCGTCACATTATTCCAACTGACGGTCCCAAATTATCATTGATAATTAATTCGCAATGACATTAAAAAGAGAGAAGCATCAGATTTTTTAGATTTGAGAAGCTGGAACCAGAAAATCTACCTAATGAACAATTTAAATGGTTCTTCAATAATCAAAATAGTTGTCTGTGGGGATTCTCTTTCACTCAAGTCATATCAAAAATAGTTGTAGATTAATTTTCTATCATCACCACTTCATACACACGTATTGTGTGTATGAAGTGGTGAATGTGCAAAAATGAATGAATGTGCAAAAAAAAAACATCCATACATGTCGACACAGGAAAAAAAAAGAGAGACAAATGGCAGAAATTTTGGATCTTTAATTGATAACAGTTACGCCAGTGTTACAGTAAACACACCAACAGGCTGAAGGTAGTAAATACCAATACAAGTTTCCCACTATTCTAATACTTCATACAGCAGAATAAATTATACAATGATAATATATACACATGCGGAACAGAAAAAAAGGAGTAAAGCAAAGCACAGATGTCAGAAAGAAACTTAAAAAAGGTTAAGGGTCAAACAGACGGAAGGGGGATAAGGAATTGTGATGCTTTAAATATCCAAATGTTTATTGACGCAAGTGTTAGAAATGGGCTTGATACACTAAAGACGATTCTAAAATTCCTTTTTAAAATATACACACGAGTGCGGCGTCTGAGCGGAGCAGCTGGAACCGCTGCAATTCAGTGCGGAGTCGACGTTACTTTGACTTTTTCCTCCAGAAGTTGTCATTGGTCCACAAATCAAAAACAAGACTCCGGTCCGTTTCCCACGTGCAGGAGAGGCTAACTCCAACGGCTTCATCGTCACTGGTCCCACACCGAGGGCTCAGGAGTTCAGGTGTGTGAGGTTCGTGGTACAAGTCAAGTCTGGTCTGCACTAATAATCAGTCTGTGAGATCTGGTGGTCAAAAACACCCTCAAAAGGCTCCGACGTGTAAAGACGTTTATCCAGCCACCTTCAGATGTACAGTGGTCCTGTGGTGCAGGGAGACTATCTGTGTTTCATCTTCCTTTGACCTCAGGTCGGTCCTCTTTAATACAATTTTAACCATAACATTTTTCATGGAATTCATATTTTACTAAATTTATACAAATTCATTCTCACCTGGGCTCGAAAAAAAGAAAAAGAAAAAACCAAAACAATCTTTTGGTCAAAACAGCTAAACCAATTAAATACAAGTAAAATAAAACTCAAATCAAACGTTTACCTCCACGGATCCTTCGCTTAGCTACCACTCGACATAGTTTTGTTTTAGTATAAAACATACTCTTTATAAACAAACGATACACAATCTGCTCCAGCTACTGTACATGTTTCGGATTTTAAAGGCGACTAAGGACCTAATTCTGTCTGTGTACATCATCAATATCACACTGATGCCAATGGCAAAAATAAAAAAGTCACACACATCTCGCGGGAACAGCAGGTCCTGGATCGCGTCGAGTCAACTATGCGTGCTACACAAATGTCAAATCACTATTCTTTCAAAAAAAAAAATCTTCTTTTTGTACATTTCAGTGACTACGTCAAAGTGGAGGATTAGAGAGGGGGGGTCCTCCTGTCCAAACCAGAGGAGGGGAGGGGGGCAATCAGTGGCGTTACCTGTGCCCTTTCACAACTGACTGGATTATGAGATTTTCCAGAGTGCACGTGAATGGCGCAGCTTGCTTGCTTCTTAATCTCATAACAGAAAGCGCTGGAATGCTCATAGTGTATTTGTAAGATGGAGCCCGAGGAATGTTTTCGAAGGAATGATTATTTAGTCTGGAGGTGGAAAACGACTGAAGGTGCATTTACAGAATGTGCTAATTAATGCTCTAAAAGAAAAGAAAAAAAACCCCACAGAAAGCCAGAATGGTAATGGGAAGGGTCACTGTGAATTAGCGTTGACATTATATTTGTGTGATTTAATCTGCTTTACACTGTTTAAGTCACACAGGATTCCTGGCAGATGGGGATTTGGGAGGAGCAGGGGGGGTTGAGTTGGCCCTCCTTGGCAAGGTCCATATTTCTAAACAAAATACATTAATTTCCCCAATCCTGTTTTTGCAAACAATGCCCCCCTCCCCATGGACCATGGCTAAGGATGGGATGGAGGTTAGAGGGGAATGCTATTGGCCACCGAAAGCACTGCTTCAATTCCCCGCAGAATCCATCCAGCCAGACTTCCCACCGAGTGGCCAAGTTCTTTAGGAATGTCAAGATGAATATGAAAGTGGGAAGGTCAAATCGCTCATGAACATTAGCGCTCAGGGAACCGGCCGAGGAGCAGCAGCTTGGAAAACAATCATCCTCTAGTGTGTGACTGTGCCGAACACGCAAACACACACACACACACACACACACACACACACACACTCAACTCCCACATCGCCCCAGTCATCCACTGTGTTTTTACACACCGACATCTAACAGAGAAAAGAGATACGAATGGAATCAAAGAACAACATAAATCACATTAACCATAATCATATAACAGCAACAATAATCTTAACAATATCAAAAAGGAACAGGAATAAGAGTCACTTAAATGATATTGGCTTTTGTTAACTACTATGAACAGCTAGGTCAAAGTACATGTCGTTGATGGCTCTAATTGTGTGTTGGACTGAGGCCATGTCCAAGAGGAACCCTGCCCAAGGCAGACGGCCGTTCTTGGGTCGTCTGGGCTCCTGTCTGGCTCTCTGAGTAAAACAAATCAGGGTTTGGGGTACGGGTTCAAGGAGATGGGGCGGTGGTGCCCAAAGACTTTAGTAGAGAGGGCGCAGAGCCGCCTAGTGGTTGACAATGGTTTGAAACCTTTAGTTCCATTCCCAGAAGATCCTTCTCACACCCGCAAGTGTCACTTTCACTGCGAAGGCTTCGTGTCTGTACACTGATGTCATGGCCCCGGGCTGCAGACCGAGCAGCCGTGAGGCGAGCTGGAGTCCAGACTTGATGGAGCATGGAGGAGGGTGGCAGAGGGTGGAGGAGTGAGGTCCAGGGTGTGGCCCCCGAGGGGCTTCAGTAGGCCTGTCCCGTCTCCACCTGCAGGAGTCCCAACACGGCCGAGTGGTCTCCGAGTTTCATCCTCCTCTGGGTGGACAAGCTCACGTTCTTCGCTAGGTAGTCTACAGCAGCTGCGCGGAAAGAAAAAGACAGGGGGAAAAAAACAACACGTCAGACAGGTGGTAGATTCCTGAGACATAAGTCCTATTCACTCCCATTTCATTCCTCTGATTAGGGCTGAAATAAGTTGTGGCAGAAGCCAGTGAGTCAAACGAAAAACAATTCACTGGGAGAGAGTGAAAGATAAAAACCCCTCCCCTGTCCCTTGTCTGAGGTTGGCACGCCGCTGGCACGGAGCATGTGCATCCTGGTAAAGTCTCCATGCTGTCACTCACACGGGTCCCCGTGTGTGTTCTGTGTGCCAGTCTTCATTACACGTGGCATCTCTGATTTCATGCCCTCCACACTCCACATGGCCGATCATTTTCATCCTCCGACAGCAGCCCCTCTCCTCTCTCCTCCATTCATTACCCATCTACTGTGCTCAATCACCATCTTAATTAACCTCACATCAGCTCACATCCGCACTGCCATCAGTTTCGTGCTGCTGACAAAACACTGGTACGCACGCACACACACACACACACACACACGCACACACGCACGCACAAAACGTGACGGATTGGCACAAGCTCACATGCATGCACGCAGCGCACCACAACAAAAGCGGAGTAAAAAAATGTTGTTTTTTTTTTCATTTTTTAAATGAAAGCCAGCAGATGCACAATAGAGCAGAGCACTACTAGAACCTGCATATAAATACAAACAAATGTTGGCTTGCTGACGCTGGCTGGGGAAGTGTGCTTCATTTTACCTCTTATGAATGGCTGTGACAGCATCAGTCAATTATGCTAATCTAATAAAGCGAACTCTTTCCTGCCCTGAGGGTGTGTATGTGTGTGTGTGTGTGCGTGCATGCATGTGTGATGGAGACGAGAGAAAGAGGGAAGGAGAGAGGTGGACAAGAGGACACCGTGGCCCCTGAGGGTGTGCCGTTCTTTGAAGTGGCCCTCTCCTTTTTCCCATCCAAGTGGAGTGGGGTGTGACTAAGGCAGCTCTCCAGGAGGATGGTGGTGGTGGTGGTGATGGGATGAGGGGGGTCTTTATCAAGAGCATGTGTCTGCCTCCACCAACCGGGGGGCAAAGGTCAGGAGGCTCTCTTTCCTGGGAGTTGGGCATCACCTCATAGGCTTTTTTTTAAAATTTAGTCAACTTAAAAGGAGGGTAGAAACAAATGACCACCACAATAAGACAAAAGTTGACGCATGGGTTTGACTTACTCTGGCCATACTGGCTGTACTGGTAGCCTGCGGTGACGGGGTCCACGCTGTAGCTGGTGGCACTGTAGGTCGGGGGGCAGTATGACTGGGAGGAGGCCAGGCTGTCCACACCCTTGATGGTGTCAGAGCGCTGGCTGCAGCTGGCTGAGATGGGGTTGGAGCTCTCCAGGCTGCCGTGCAGGGGGGAAATGGAAAAGTCGTGCTGCGACTGGGAGGGCACGGCGCTGGGGTTACTCAGGATACTCATCACCTGGGGGGGAAAGGGGAACAGAGGATGTTATAAATTTGGAAAATTGAGGATCAAAGCATTGACAGAGTTGAGGGAGAGTACTTTTTTTCCTGGAAATATAGTGCCATCCTTGCACTTCACGGTAAAGATGCCGATAGAAATACACCATTTCAACTTCGAAATAGGGAAAGGGAAAAACTTCCCCATCTTTTTTTTTTCCAAGAGCAGGGGAAAGGATACAAGGAGGGTGATGAGGTTAAAAAAAAGGAGAAAGTGAACAAGAGAGACTGTTTCCATTAGCTGGCGGTGCCAGTAAGTGTTCTGCTGTGGGACAGAAGGGTCCCAGGGTGATAATAGACCCACCATCCGTGCCAGACAGCCCCTGTCCTGGAGCCCGATGCCTGAGCCCGAGCCTACAGCACAACAAGCACCAAGGGAGTCCCTAATCCCTCGCCCCTAGCCTACCCATCTCATGAATAGTAATGGAGTTGGAACTGGTAAATGATCCCCTCAGATCCCCACACAAAGTAGGCTGCACAAACATTACTGAGGGGGCCCGCCGATACTGCAGGTTGGGGCTCGCCTGAATATTACAGTGTGTATATTATTCATAGTGCATAAAAGCCTCCAATTCAATATTCTAGATTACTGTAATAGCATGTGACACTCGTCAGAAGAAGGTCTCAAAATATGTTAAAATGGAAGAGATTACCTCTAGTGCTATATGCTCCAGTCTGATGAAGCCCAGAACACTGTGGAGAATTTTGTTTTCTTGTGCTGCGAGTTTCTTTAAGTGAAAAAGGGAAAGTGGCGAGTGTGTGTATGAGAGAGGGAAGGGGTGGGGTGGTGGGGGTGGGTAAAAAGGGAATTGTCCCACACATGCTTCCATCCTATTGCAGGGAAGCCTTCCTTTCAACATCAGGTTCATGTTGAGTTTCGCTATGCTGCAGTGGCCTTTGGCCCCTTGGCTGCTAAACCAATTAGCCCATCATGGAGGTGGTTACACAGGGGTGATACACATGCAGACATATGTTTGCACGCATGCACACACACACACACACACACACACACACACACACACACACACACGTACGTACGACACAACCATGTAGTCAATGCAGGGGCAAGCCAAACAGTCCACAAAGGATGCACTAAGCCAGGAATATCCCGCAGAGGGAAAATTAACCATATTCTGCAAATTAATCATATCTTTAGAAAAAAAAAAGGCCTCCGAGGAAATCTGCAGCACTCGAAGCACATCAGAAACATAAAGGCTGGTTAGTCATTTCCACATGTTAATTCTATCAGTATGGAAACCCCCATCGTCCCCTCCACATCTGCAGACAGAGCATGTGACATGTATCCATAAGTGGGAGATTCATGGCCCTCTTCACGCTGGACACGTGATGCTCCCTCCCATATGGAGCCGAGCTGAGGAAGATGAGGAGTATAATACACGATGGGCTGAAAGTGAAGGTGGGGGGTGGGGCTCCTCAAGTGTCCAGGGAGCGACAGCTGCAGGGCGTGAGTCCATTTTAGTCATTGGTTAATTGAAGCTCGATTGCATCGCTTCCTCGTGAAATAGGATAGCCAACAATTGGCTCGATTAATGATTCACGCTCATGAAAGTTCTTCAAAAGAAAATTGCTCCTTATCATCGACCGTTGTTGCAGTCTTGCTATTTTAGCAAATTAGGAAAAGATCAGCCTCTTAAGAGTCTGACAAGTGTTGTCATCTGTGAGGACGTAGTTATCCTTCACACGTCAAGAAAAAGAAAAAGAGGATCCTGTCTTAATCATTTAAGTTTCACTGGAGGGAGAGAAGGGGAAGCTCTTCTGTGGTAGTATGGTTTTTCGTGAGCTCTCAGTTGTATCTTTTGTTCACACTTCTAAATAAAAATCTGTGTTGTTGCGACGTCGGACTTCAGCCTCTGAACACGTCTCAAAAATGTGTGACGAGTTCTCCCATCCACATCTCGTATGTTCTCCACACAGGTCAGTTTTAATTGCCACTTTGATGTCCCCATAAAGTTCACATTCAAGTGTCAAATGATACTAAGACACATAAGGTCATAAAAGACATACGCAGCTGGATGCCTCCACATATTTCTGATGCTAACACGCACTGTAAAACAAAACTTTATAGATATTAAATTCTGGCACACAGTTTTGTAGTAAAATCCCTCACAAACTCATGGTCAGCATATTTTACTTTCAGGGAGGAATGAAAAGCTTTTCAGTATATTTTCTAAATTCATAAAAAGCACACAGCTTAAAAGACACTGAGACCATGTGATTTTGGATCGACAAGATTCTTGCGGATGCAGTATTTGATGCTGTTTCACTGAATCTGACCAGGACCTCTAATTTAAAAATTACACATCTCAGTGTAAACACAGGTAATCTAACCTGGACTTGTGGAGTTTGAATTAGTGTTAAATTTTAGACCAAACCCTTAACCACAGCATTTTTCCTAACACACTCTTGCGGAGAAGATTTCTTCTTCTCTCCCCCCCCCCCCCCCCTCGCCACCCGCTCCCCCACCTCCCTGTCTTTCACTTGCACACAGCGTCCTCAGCAGCCCAGAGTTCGTTTGTTGTTCGACGTTGTGTGAGTGCTGGTTTGGGAGATAATGTGAGCCAGGACCTAGTTTAAAGGACAATGCTCCAGGGCGTTCCCTGCCTCTCTCACACGTCCCTCCCCACACCCTCCATTTTTCCGCTGCCTCTCTACAGATAGATTACTTTATAAATAATAATAAAAAAGTAATTAATTCTCTCAACTTCTGAGCCTCCAGCCTGTGGCGAAGTGAATGGGGAAGTGTAAATTGATACAATGTGCATCCTTTCAGATAAATAAATAGTACATTTGAGACACAAAAAGAGGCTCTTTCATAGCTCCCTAATTTCTCCAACAGCCAAATTACATTTTTTTTTTTGTCGGTGTGGATGTTTGACGAGTTGTTTCTTTGTTGGATTGCTTTCCAGAATAAAACAATGTGACAGAGACAGAGCTGACAGAAACACTGCGAGTGACACACACAAACACACACAAAAAGAAAATACAAACAGAAGAAAAGAAGGGGAGAAAAGTCAGCAGAGAAAGCGAGCCCATATGTGCTGCAGGTCCATGTTTTTTGAATAAAATTTTGTTCTTCCACTGGAACAATTTAATTCTAATTGTGCAATACTAGATTGTGCAGCATTCATGTCATATTTGGAGCGCCTCGAATCTGTCACTCACAAAAATCATATTTCAACCGTTTGTCCCCATTCAAGCGTGTGACGGCAACAACTGGGCACTCGGACACTTGTGTTGGACTAAAACAGCACAAATTCACAAATGGAAAGAGAGGAAATGGAGTGGTGACGTGACGAGAGCCTAAAGAAGCCGGGCGAGGGGGGCAGAGGAGAGAAGAGAAAGTGATATAGAGTGAGTGAGAGGAGAAGTGGAGGCTTTGGGAAGTACAAAGACTCCTGTAGGACTGCAGTGGCCTGAGGGCTAGCCTGCCTGGAGAGCTGATAGGAGCCCCTTCTGTTCCATTCCCGGCGCCAGCGCCAACACACCCCACTCCACAAATACTCTTAATCTGCGCAAGACTGGATTAGTTCCTCTGTCACCGATAGCTCCCCGTTCTGCCCAAATCAAAATGCCCCCAAGATGTACCTTTAAGTTAGGCAGAGGTCACCGGGGCAGACAGGGAAAAATGAGCACTCCAAATGTCTGTAAGTTATCTGAGTGGTGCAGAATAGCATCTTGCACCTTGGCAGATCTGCCCGGCTGATACTCGCTGCAGCAGAATGATTAAAGATCCACAGTGATGACACTGAATTTCAGATCAATATTTGAAGGCCAGTCCTGAGGGTGTGATTACAGGAAGAGAACAGTGTTTAATTCTGTGACCCGAGAGTCGCACAGATCCAGTGACTGGAAACTGAGAACGGCCAAAATACTACGAACATAGAGAGTCTATGTTTGTAGAGAAAATGTAGATATTTTCTTTGAAAGTTTGTTGAATTAAAAATTACATTTTCCTTGCCTGAAATCCTCAAAACGAGAATCACCTGATAACCAGAAACAAAACAAAAATGAAGGACTAACAAATGAAAATATCAGCGCCCCCCCAGCCCCCCCCCCGCCCGACCGCCCGCCCTCCCAAGTCTGTCGACTCCTGCTCCCACAACGTCCTACCCTTCCCCCCATCCCTCACATGAGAGGGCCGGCCCAGCGGGCAGTAAGGCCCCTCATCTGAGCAGACAAAATGACTATTTAAAAATAACAGTGATTGCATAAATTGAATTAAAGCGTTTTGGTCACGGTGGAGGTGGCGCGAGGGGTGGCGCCGGGCCACAGCAGACAGCCGGGGATGGTGGCAGGCAGCAGATGACGGGCTCTGGCCTGCATGCCACTGCGTTAATTGGCCGCAGCACATTAATAAAAACTGAAAAGTGTCTCCCACCAGCCCCACAGGATGAAGAGACAGAAGCGGAATGAGAGGTAGAATGAGAGGAAGGGCGCGGGGGGGGCTTGGTGCTGGAGGGAGTCTGAAGAATGGAGGGAGCCTTTGAAGAATATGGTGCGTTATGGGCGGGGGTGGGGGTGGGGGGGGGGCTGCTAATTGTGTTCAATTAAGTGGCTGATTGGCACTGACAGAATCTGGGCATTGACAAGTCAGGCACAGATGAGGACGATTAGCGGCCACTGGAACAAGCTGTCACTCCTCACAACGCGTTAGCGGCCCTGCGCTTGTGTCTCCTCTGCCTGTGCTCCATGGAGCAGTTTACTGTCATAAAGCGGGAAGCAAAAACAAACGAGTCGAAACGCAATAGAATTCATATCTATTTCCGTTAAGATGATTCATTTCGCGCCCCCTGTAGCGCGAGCTATCGTCGGCGCTCAAGGGAAGCACAGCTGCTGGAGCCGGAGGAAGGTCCCCCCCTCCCTCCTAAACATCCCTCAGTGTGAGCTATAAACTTGGCCCCGCACTAACCAGAGGTTAATATGCCGTCTATTGGGCTGCAATTGGAGAACGTGTGGGGAGCAATCCTCTATTCTCTGCTAGTGATATGCTTGAGTAACTATGGGATGGATTCAGCCACCGGGAACAAGAGAGGCCCCTTCAAAGCGCGCACGCACGCATGGGCGCACACACACACGCACGCACACACACACACACACACACAGACTTCAACTCTCCGCACCTTGCACCAACGCCTCTCCTAAATTAAACGGCAGATTTTCTGATTCCAGGAGAGTGGTTTTCCGCGAGGCAGGGCCCGTGTGTGTTTGAGGGAGCAGCCCCCAGAAGGAAAGCGAGGCGGAGTGAGGGAGGGAGAAAAAAAGCGGCAGGAGGAGGAGAAGGAGGAGGAGGAGGAGGGGGTTGTTTGCTAAAACAGCAGGGGCCAGGTCTAGTGAAAAATGTCAGGTCAAATTGTTCTTGACAGTGTTAATATCTGCACCTCATAGCCATAATTACATGTAAATACATAGTGAAATAGCTCTCAGCTGGAGACTGAGAGGGGCGAGCTTCTGCATGAGACAGCCAGCTGAGGACCCAACCACCTCCCATACTCTCATCTGATTGGAAGGGAGGAAGAGGAAGGAGAGAGAAACAGACAAACAGTGAAACGAAGCCTGCTGGCAGAAGACACTCGTATTATTTATTTATTTTTAAACAAAGGCTGAGAAGACCATGAGTGTCGGATTAACTTTTTTTATTTAACTTTGAGGTTTAGGTGGAGAAAACCAGGAAACCAGTGCGGGATGATGAGACCGAGGGAAGGAGGGAGAGAACGAGAAAAACGTGGGTGAGAGAAGAAGAAAAAAAGTCAGAGAGTATTAATCACAGCTATGCACCTGTCAGAGTGGCATCTGGAACTAACGGCAACCACATGCAGCTCGACAACATCCCGAAACCTCTGGCTCGCTGGGCAGGTTCACAGCGAAAAACCCTCCCTCTGTGTTCCCCAGCCTCCCCGTAACCCCCTGCACCCTGACCCCTCGCCCCTCGCCCCTCACCCCGGAGATAGGTCACTCAGCGTATGCACCACAGACACTTCACCTGCCCCGCGGCCTGCTCTTATGAGTAGAAAATACCATTATTATTATTATTGTTGATATTATTATTATTATTCCAAGCAAGTCACCTTCAAATTGCATGCTTATGAGGCTGGAAATCTCCGCAGACGAGCGTGCGACACAGTGTATGCCCGTGTGTAATAGGTATTTTAGATAGGATCGATGTCTGCGCCTTTACTTTAATAAAGGCAGCGCCACTATCCACCTTATAGGCATTTCAACTGCGTGGGACACAGCATGTGAATCAGTCTCAGTCATTTTCCTCCTTAAATCCCCATCTTCTAGGATTTACTGAAATTCATATTGGCTGCCTCTGCGAGATAAATGTAAATCACATTCCCTTATATTTGCTATTTATCAGGATGCAGCAGCTCACTTTCAGCAGGAAATATCTCTCACCCGCACACAAACACCCTTGCATTTAAATAGCATTTTTATTGTCCGCCATAGCCTTTCATCTGGGCGTAGGGAGAAGAGCCGCCTCTCCAGGGGAGAGAGTTGGAGCAAGAGAGGAAGGTGGGGAGAGAGAGAGGCAGAGAGAGAGAGCAAAGCACTATTGGCAAGGCATCGTGGGATGACAAGAAGCCAAATGGAGGGAAGGAAGGTTGGTAGGTGAAAAATAGATGATGAATACACAAAGCTGCGACCAAAAATATTTTGGAATGAGAGCGAAAAAATGGCTTCACTCGGCGCGTCGGGAGAGCTGAAAGATGCGGCGAGCAACATATGGCACAGGTACACACACAGCTGGCAAACAGCGGCTACTTGCAGATGAGGTCTGCATGCAAAGCGGCATCTACGACCACGCCGTGCTCCACAAGTGGCGCTCTCTGGCTCTGTGGAGAGTCGCAAAGGCTTTGAGTTTATATATCTCATGTCATGAAAGCAGCAGATGTAACTCTCCGCAAACTGCGGAAACAAAACCCAGATACATTATCACATACAGTAGAGGATGAAGGCCGACGCGGCGCGACGACCACGGTTGCGCGCAGGCATGGATTTCCTGGTGTCACAGATGGAGAATCTTTGCTCAGAGTTCAAACGTGTTGCAAAACAACAGCGAGCACTAATAATCTGTTCAGAAACAGTATAGCCAGTGGATATGATTTACAGTCCCTGGATTTTCTTGGCAGCTGCCAACAGCAGGTCTCTCTTTTCTGAAAGCCTCTTACATCTTTTTTTATACTTGCCAAATTGAAACAGTATTTGTTTTAATGGGAGTTCTAATTAACCAGTATGTATTCCCCCTCTTGCACCGCGAGTGGCTGAGCTATGAATGCAGGCTATGTGCTCATCCCCTTTGATTTGTTGTCAGTGGAGCCTGCCAGCTGACACAGTGCCCGGTGAGAGGCTTAATGCCCAAGTTTTAATAATGTGGGGGACTACATGAATCTCCCCCTCTCATTGGTATTCAGGTGCAGAATGTCTTGTTAGAAGTCAGGGAGGGAGGCGGAATGAAGCCAGAGCTCCGGATTGTTCAGTACATTTTCCCCTCTTCATTTTTTTTTTTTTTTGGCAACGGCAGAGCTTGCTTCTTAAAAATAATTCATCCCGCTTTTAAAAGAAGCGTCTGCACTAGCTAATGGAAGAGCAGCAGCACAGTTTGGAGTCTCCCCTGGCTTATCTCTCTCAGACAGTTGTGGGGAGTCGCTGGTGAGCATGGTGTCAGCGTGCGTGGTACGGTGCAGCGCCGCGCGGGCAGGCAGGCCTGGGGACACAGATCAAAGGGAGGCAGGGGTGAGAGCCGCTCTGCCTCTGATCCCGTGTACGTGTGTCTGTGTGTGTGTGTGTGTGTGTGTGTGTATGTATATATGTGAATGTGTGGAGGCCCGGCCCACTCACACAGCCCAAAGGCCCTCCTCAGATACAGACACACACACACACACACACACACACACACACACACACACACACACACACACATCCTTGTCATTCCAAAACACACAACACTTTCATAAAACTGCAAAACAGAAAAAAAAAGTTCCTCACAAAACTTCACAAACTTCCTTCAATCAAAACGGCAATAAAATCTTTATCCCCCACGCCTACGAAGTTCACCGACTCGCGACCGTTCCTCTCATGTTGGATAACCTGGGAGCACCATATACGACATTACTGCGCTTCTCACTTTTAGTCTGCAGGATACATTTTTCTTTTCTTTTCATTCCCCGTTTCCCTGCCATTATTTCTCGAAAAGGTCTCCGAGGAGTGAAACCCAAGCTCCGCCACTGAGCTCCTCTCGCATGGCTTCGGCTCTGCAGTGCAGCTCGGTTGTTTTCTTCCCTCTCCCAGCAGGTGTCCCTGTCATGCAGTAATGAAGAATGCAGGCCAAGTGCCTCCCCACAAATGAAAATGCCCGTGAACGCGGCTTCGAGGAATCATTTGAAAAGTATCTAAAAGCGCGTGTGGCTGTCGCGGCGTGGCCCCCCGTCAGTTAGAGCTTATTTGTTTTTTTCTCGTCCGCAAAGTTCAAATTTGGCCACTGGGCAGGTTGACGCAGAGGTCGATTTCAAATGAAGTATTAAAATTGAAAAAGACCACAATGAAAGCGCGAATAAATCTCAGGGTACACCTGGCGGAAAAATATTGCCTGTCCTCCATGCCCTTGCGTATCCTTCCTTCCAACACCTGCTGTGCCGCTAAATGAAACAAGACCAACAACAAAACACACTTCTGGTTTCATACCTCTTGCCCAGCCATGCACAGCTTCAGTCTCACCACGCCTAATACACTGCCTCCCTCAACCAGTCAAACACGTTGTATATCCCACAATGACAGTAACCAGTTTGAGTGTGGATGGCTTTTCCACCGCCTGTAATGGGAAAATGTGTGCTGTCGGGATAGGTTATGGGATTGGGATGGACGCGGGCTCCTGTCGGGACCGCTGAACGCGGCAGGATTCCATTACAGACCTGGCTCCCCGCCACCGCAGCCCCATTTACCGGGAATCAGGGAATTTTTTGTCAATCTCTACAGCGAGGCCGTCAATGCCAGACACTTGAAGAAATAGCTCGCACATACAAATTCACAAGCATATCTCCCCCACACAGATGCCGTCTGTATCTTACAATATCAAATTCTCGTTTCCATCTCGACAGAGAGTGTGTTTGTGCCGCCCCCCCCCCCCCTTTTTTTTTCTCTTCCCCATTACAGGGAAGGGAAAACAGGAGATGGAAAATATGCTGTAAATCATATTTAAATAAACTGCAGGGCGTCAAACGTGTCTCGACAGTTGAAACCGCAAGGAAAGATAACACAAGCTAAACTCAATGTTTATTGTGTAAGTTTGAGTTTTCTGTGTTGTGGAGAGCTGCATGTTTGTGAAGTGACAGAGGGGGGGGGGGGGGGGGGGGGGGGGGGGGGGGGGGGGTACCCAGCCCAGCCCAGCAGGACACTGCACCGCAGAGTGAACTCTGATTCCGCTGTCAGTGGGAACGTTCATCTCCACGCTGAGAGACTGATAGGAATGCCACACAGCATTCTGCATGCATTCAGTACATTTCAATTCTGTGCAGTCCAAACGCAGTGTGACACATCAAAACATCCACACCCCGTGCATATGCCCGCCCCCCCCTCCTCCAAAAAACCCCAGAAATAATAAAATCCACAATTTGACTTCAAAATAAGTGAATATATAAAAATAATAATAATTGTATTTCAGGTGGGTTTTTATAGACTTCCGTCAAACCCACTTGATGGAGTAATTGAATACAGAAAATCCGCGCCGACACTTGCCCAAAGGCTCCGGTTCTAATCCTCACTATGACAGGAAATGTCTAATATCCCAACACATTCTTGAGTGCCCGTGCAGAGAGGGCGAGAGAGCGACAGTGCACCCCATGCCAGTATTAGAGAGAGAGCCATTAATGAAAAAAAGGGAAAAAATGACTCCATGTTCCTGGTGTTTTTGTGCAGGTTTGCAGTGAGAGCATTAGCAGTTAAAGCCCCTGTGCCACGATTAACAATCAAACACGCTGTGAGCCTCCATGTTATCCTCCGTCGCTCCAGCAGGAGAGAAAATCTCTTTTTTGTCACAAGATCCTTAATTCTTTTTTTCTCTGAAGAAAGAGGGTAATACCAAGAATGTTTCCAATCTGCTTTGAGAAATATTTGAAGAAGGGGAAGAAGAAAAAAAAAAAAACTCCCAATAAAACACGTGTGAACGACGGGGTAATTGTGGACAAATGCGGCATTGAAATTCATTTTCAACTCTTTACACACCATTTCAATCTTATTTTCTGCCTGTTAACCACATCTTGTTGGTGAGGGTGGGCAAGACTGGCCAGTATTGATGGGTAATTGTGCATAATTCACTCTGTACACATGACGTGCATCAATACAAATCATTTTCATTCCGTGCTACTTAGAGCTCAACCCTCACCGCAGAGTTGCATTTTAACGCTTATTAACGGGCGTGTTAACAAAGAGGTCAACATGTGAAATCCAGCAATTTTCAGGTAAGAGAAGCAAAGGAACCTGCACGTTTGCAGTCAGTGGCACAGAGATGTTTCTTGTGACAGCGGAGGAAAGACCTTGTGCAGATGTAAACTAGAATCAGGACACTTTAGGGAGAAGAGTACGAGAGCAGGTTGAGCGACCAGCAGGTCTACAAAAACCTCATGCGGAGAACACAACACCTCTGTCAGTCTGTACGGCGAGCTGCCCGGAAAATCATGCGGCAAAGACGAGAAGCAGAATCGCACACAGCTTTGGAGTCTTCCCGCTGCAGACAATTACGTGGAGAAGATTATGGGGCTACATTTATAAGCTTTAGCTAATTATTTCATCTGCATGTGTTCTCACTGCGCCGCGCAGGATTTAGACGTCCCAGGAAAGTCGAAATACCGCTGTTTGGAGCAGCTTGAGTACTTGTGGTGCTATCTAGATGAATTTTAATTTGTTGATGTTAATCCAATTGTTTTACAAATGTAGCAATTTGGAATAGCTCGAGTAAATCCAGGGCTTTGGAAGGCGAACATAAAAGCCCACACTGGCAGTTATTTTGCTGAACATGCCGTTTCTGAATTTTTAATTTCAGTCAAATACAATTACATAGTCTGAACAGTGGAAGGAGGAGGAGGAGGATGGAGGAATGTTATCACTGCCAATAGGGGAAGACGTAGAGGTGGAATATCAAGGTAAAGGTTATTGGACTGACCTGTGGGGACAGACCGTTGCCAACGGCGTTCATGTGGTTGCTGGATGCTGACGGGCTCATGAAAGTATCAGAGTAGCTGGAGAAGCTGTGGCGATTGGATGACAGGCCATAAGCAGCGCCGCTGTCGGCACCCAGACCTCCCTGGTGCATGGAGGATGGAGGCAGGGGCTGGGGTCTGTGCAATGTGCTGCCCTCTGAAAGCCCCCCCAAAAAACAACACAAAAAAGAGCACAGGTCAGAACGAATCGAGGAAAATATACTAGAAACTCTGAGCCGACAGGAATCCTCAAATACTAATCTCAAAATATAAACTAAGGAGGTCATAGGAGTGATACATTAAATGTCCCTCCTGCAACTTCTTTCCCCAGTAAACACATCTCTGTTCATTCAAAATCTCAGTTCATTAAAAGTGTCGCAAAGGACAGAAAAGACCTGTCTCAATGAAACACGCAATAAAAGAAGTGAGGGCTTGTTTTTTGTCCCGCTGTGACAAAGCTGTGTATTGTAAAGATAACTACTTGCTGCATGGTACTTATACGCAGCACATGGTTCATAACGTTGTTAACATGGACATAAAATATGGATGGCATACCCCAAATAAATAGCACTAATGTAATCTTAACAAAAATTGGATTACCTCAGAGCATACTGTATGTTTCGAGAGGGCGCGTGTGCAGATGTGCCGGTCTTACCCTGCGATAGCGCGGCGCTGGGGTAGCTGGACTCCTGGAGCTGGTATGTGGGTAAAGTTGGCATGCCTGTGGGCGGGAATCCTCCGGGCAGCAGGTGGTTGAAGGCCGCTAGTTGGTTGGCCCCGGCCTGTTTGCGCCACCGAGCTCGCCTGTTGCTGAACCACACCTACGGAGGGGAAAATCAAAGTTCAAACCCGAGCCCAGTTGAAGGTCTTTGCTTTTGCTTAATTTCAACTTTGAATATTGAACCTTTTTCAATTCACAAATAGTTTTTTATTTAGTCTTATGTACACAAAAACTCAATCCATGCTGAAACATTGCAGGCATTGGTCTGCAGCGGCGCCTCTGCAGAGTCTGCTGGCGCCTGCCACCTGTGATTAATCTGCTGGTTAGTGTGAGTGCTGGTGGTGGTCGAGAGTCAGCGGTCCCTGTGGGAGCTGCCGTGGAGGCTCAGTGGTCTGTCCCCGTTGTTCTTAAGTGGCTGAAGCTGTGATCTGTGTAAACAGGCTGCCCTAAGCCTCCTTCAGAGGGAAGAAGTCGTTTAAAGGTCAGAGGTAGGTGAGTAGTCTCCACATCACACACACCTCACATGTTTGTGAAACCATGAGATGCTTTGTGAGAGGGCCATCGTCTCTCTGGAGACACAGAGAAACGCTATCTGGTGTGTTCCTATACTGGTTTTTTTTATGGTGGTTGTTATTTTTTGAAGGTTTAAATGTCAGTTTAAAGAAAGTGTTTCAACTTTAGAGTCTAGACGCAGAGTTCTAAGCCTGCAAATAGCAAAATGCTCACAAAATGAGCAGCACTGAAGCGCAGACACACAATGTCAACTCCCTGAATGAAGGAGGGGCAAAAAATAGGACTCTTTTGAAACGCAAAGATTTACACATTTTAAAAAGGCTTCTGCTTCAACAAAACACAAATATAATCAGGCTGTCCTGAAAAGAGCAAGCAACCTGTTCCATTTAACCAAGACAAGGCCCGGGCTTCGCTGTGTGCTGAGGGTTGAAGGACATTGATCTATGCCTCGCACAGGCAATTCATCAGAGTTTAATACACTGTCAGAGCAGTTCATCTACTGTTGTGTTTCAAACGGCCCGGGCCATTGTGGGGACACATGAAAGAGGGGGACAAAAGCCCCTCCATACGCCACGGAGAACAGTGGACACAAAGAGAGGGCGTCCCTTTTAAACAGGTCTTAAAGAGGGAGACTTTCAAGGGGACTTACACAGCGACATACTCACTGCTTTTCAGGGGCTGCCTCTTTTTTTGTACACACAAACATACATATAAACTCGTAAAGGCCTACAAGGGATCTCGGTCCAACGGAGATCTTAATTTGAATGTGGTTCTTTTCCCACACGGTCAATGCCTCTGTGAGGAACCAATGTTTTTTGGTTTTTTTTTAAGCTTATAGTTCAGTTTAGTGGTGGTGAGCGCCTGCTAGAAAAGAAAATGGGATGCAACAGGCGCCGTCTGTGTCGGGGCGAACCTCATTATGCCACTGGAAAACCAACATGAAATCTTTATCTCAGGCCAAGTGGCCTCTCAGGACCCCGTCTGAACCCCTCAATCACGTATTCCAACACAAATGTGGTGTGTGGCTCCGATGAAAGTTCTGCTATTGGGATGTAGTGGAGCGTGGTCCACGGTCTGAACTAAGCTCCCACTTGGCCAGACAAACAGCTGCCTGGCCCAGGGGAGGGGGCACGGGGAGTGTGGGGGAGGGCACACCCCTTCCTTCCACACACTCCCCATCACCCCTCCCCGCGGTGCCACTTCACCTCCGACCTCATCCACTCACCCCGCCCCTCTTTTATGTTCACTTTCACTTCCTTCCCCCTTTGTCATCCAAGCTTAGGAAGGAGGTGTTCAATCATGGCACAAAACACTTAAACGGTGAAGTCATTTTTTTTTCTTCTATTTATCGTTTTCATTTTTAGTTCCTGTTGCTGCAGCCTCTCCCTCTTAACTTTACTAAAAATTGTTTCCAGTACATATATATATATATATATATTTGTGGCTGCTCTAGACATTTCCTCTGCAAAACTAATTTCTCAAACAAATGAGAAAATGCAGCAGCTTTTCCCATTTTTCATCACCTCTGTAAATTGATTGTTGATTTGAACAATCTTGATAACAAAATCCATCATAGAAACAGAGATTGTTTTGTGTTTTCCCCATCATTCAACTGAAATTTGAAAAAGTCTTGTATTAGACCAGACATTCTACAAACATTTGCCACTCATTAGACTGTAAAGGTGTTGGTGCCAAAAATATTTTACACATTACTTTGTGAGATTTTGTAATTGGCGCTTGAATTATGTATGAAAAATCTATGAAAAATGAAAAATGAGCGCAGGACACCAGAGACATGAGACCACATCCTGAATTCCATCTGTGGTTAAAATGCTTTGGTTGAAGTTAGAAAAAAAAATGAATGATGGTTTTTTCTAAATTTAATAGAATAAATATATTGTGTCTCATGCTTCAAGTCACTCCTGTTTTCTTGACCCTGACCATGTGCTGTAATTGGCTAAACATAGCGATAAATAAGTTTAATCATGCTTTAGTTGCGACTATCAGACATTGCGGGGAGGACAAATTGAATACATTTCAAAGTATTAACATTTTGTGACTTGGCAGATATGTTCATTAAAATGTTTCCGTATTATGTTGATAAAAAAATGAAATCTAGCCTGCTTTAGGTTTGTTTCTAAATGTAATGACGGTTAACATTGGAAGGAGACAAGGTTGTCTGGTTGCCATTCCTTCTGCGGCCGGAAAAACTTACATAGGCCCTGGTCGTATCTGGCACCAACATGGATCTCTCTCGATACTCAAACATATATTTCTGTGTGCGAAGACCAAATGCAATGTTCTTTTTAACTGGCGGGATTCAACAGAGGCACTTTCCTGCCTATTCTACCAGAAATTAAAAGAAGAAAAAAGTCAATATTTGACGCACTCTAAATGCATCTTGATGGGCTTTTTGAGTGGGCGGTCTTTAAGTGTGGCCCCGGACACATTCACTTACACACCGCTGAGAGAAGGTGGCCACGTGTTTCCAGACCACCTTCAAAAGTGGTCCAACCTCATGTCAATGTCAGGTATGAACAAGGCTATAGAGCAAAGTCAGTTCCCCTCATTTCCATGAACTGGCAGTGTTCTTAGGGTTTTAACAGGCTTGTCGCGATGTTACTACCACGCAACAAGAGGCTGCAGCTCTACTCAGCTTTTGTGCGTGAACACCAGGTGCAGTGTGTCCACTTTGACACCGTCTTTAAAAATGGGAAAGGAGAAGGAGTATGTGTCACAGACCGAGTGCACTCCAACAGCCATCAGGCTCTCAGGGCAGACCTGCATAAGCATGTGGACGAGCTGCGATGCGCATGCTGCCCATACGGTATCACATGATGCATGCATGCATTATGAACACACACTTGTGCATGAACACATGTGCCCCCTCACACAGAATAACACACAGCCTGAAGCTGAGGATTTGAGGCTGCGCTCTGGAACCTGATCACAAAGTCACCTTGGACCACAGACTCTCCTCCGCTTTCCCCAATCCGGTTTAATTCCTGCAGCACAGAGAGCCGCGGTGCTCCTCCATGTCTCCGTCTCTACCTACAATTGTGCAGCCGGAATCCATGCGGCTCGCTTCTGTCTCGTTGTCACGGATTAAATGGTTTCCCCTGCATCCAGTTCACTTGGAGATGTCTGCGGCGCATCTCTGAACCATTGTGGGGAAAGTTCTGGGAGGGAAGGGGGGGTAGAAGAGCAGTAACCCATCTTACAGAAGTCAAGCTTAGCCCTGCTTCTTGAAACAAAAGAGTACGGCTCGAAGGAAGACACAGTCGGAGGAGGACAAAGGGTTGAAGGTTGTTCCGCAGCACAACCAGAGGAGGTTTTAGATGAAAAACCTCAAACCTCCCAATCGGATGACAAACCCAAAAACACCACATTCAGTGCAGTGACACATTTTAGTCTCCAGCTCAAGTTTGGCTGCTGGCGTTGCTTCATGGCCTTTAATCTTCCATTCGCTCTCTGCCAAAAGAATCGATTGCTAGCGATCTGGGGGCACTTTGCATTTTCCAATCGCTGATCAAACATTGTGAACGCGCGACATCTGCAGTGCAGCAAGAACCCCTTCTGTGTTGTTTTCTCTTAAAAGGGATCACTCGCATTTCAGAATTCCCCCTGTTTCAGACGATCCTCCATGAATTATTTTGTCAAAGACGAGTACTGAGTGTGTGACGCCTTTCAGGAGCCAATTTGCAACATTCGCTAGATGAATACTGAGAGCCGAGATAATGACAAAACAAAATGTGCTGCTGACTTCATATCCACAAAAACACAGAGGGGTGATGCAACCAGCCTCAACATACAAATCCCCTTCTGTCTCATACCACGCAATACCCCCCCCCCCCTCGAACAACCTCCCCCTTCTCCTCCCTCCTTCCCCTGTTCTCTCCCCTCTCTCTCTCTCTCTCTCTCTCTCTGATTCCCTCCCTGCTTGCCTTCCAGACTGGCACTATGCTAATTAAAGTAGCTAGGAGTATGAATTTGAGAGGAGAGTGGGATTAGCTCGATAAGTATCAGGAGTACAGAAGCACTGTACCAAAGTCATTTAAATTCTAATAATAAGAAACTGTTAGAACATTCACACTGATGCATTGCAACAATTTTTCCCTTTTGCAATCTACACAAATCCTATTTATTCCTTTATGAAACCTAAACCCATACTGGCGGGAATACAGTTGCCTGTTGGGTTCGGCTGTCACCACTCGGCGCCATTGTGATCTTCTCTCTTGCCGCTGGTACTTGACTGATATAACAATCAGGAAACTGTGTAGTACCTCTTCATACCTCCCTATGGGATTACATTTTCACCGGCTATGTTGAAAAATGGTTTAAAAGCCTCAGCGTGAGTTTGAATTTGCCTGTACTGGTCTTTCACAAAAACACTAAGAAGGCCACTTCAGACTCATTTTAGCTCCTTTTTTTTCTCCAGTGCTCACTCCATACTTCAACAGGCCAGCACAAGCCACAGATAAAGAGAGAAACTTTTTACCAAATTGATTTGCACGCTTTGTAAAAAGCAATGCTCATACCTTATTAGATTCCGCAAACTATAATAGCTACATGCAGAATGTTTATTGGTAATGAAAGAGGATCTATGTGACAGATTTGGTAAAGCGAGCCGGTGGCGGCATGCTGAGATGATGAGCCTCATCCGAGACTCAGAAGTCAGTCTCTTAAAAACTTCAGTCTAAATAGTGGGGAATGTAATTTGCTGATTTGCAGCGGCCTGCAGCCCATATCCTGCAACCCTCCTCGGTGCCCCCCCCCCACCTGGTCTGCTCCTCAGAGGGACCGGACACAAATGCGGCTCTCTTCTCTAATAGCTCATGGAATGGCGTTGCCGCCAGCTCCTGTTAAAACTGAGTGGCTATCAGATGGAAAGTGGCAGTGCACACTGCATCGGCGGAGGCATATACGCTGAAGGTAGAGTTGGCAGTTTCCCCTCCCACTGAGACAGCCTGGAACTAATTGCCGAGAGATATGGATCATATCCCACAATTTGTCAGTCGGGGATAAAACCATTGTGCGGCTCGTGGTGGTGGAGGAGAGGCGCTGGTGGCTCTGCTGCAAGGGGCAGCGGGGCTGATAAAGATGGATGGTGGAAAGGTCTTAAAACGGCAGGCGAGGGCAGACACAGGGGAATTAGCTCTGTTTATGAGTTTACGTTGTGAGTCAGCGCTAAGCCAAACACTCATCGCTGCCACAAGAAGCAGTTTTAATTTACAACACAGCTTGGGGGCGGAGGCGGTGGAGCGCCAGTGCAGATATTGTCTGCACCTCTCCACCGCTGTTTACCGCCGCAGCCCAACCTGAGAAAACTACTTTCCACATTATCGCCATGTTTAATGACAAACGGACACGGGTGAACCATGACACAAATTCAAGTTAAAATATGGGTCCGTGAGACCCCTCCAACACCCCCGGCCTGTAGTTTCTTCCTCGGCAACTCAAACAGCGATTTGTCTCTGAGCGACATCTGGAAGATGCGTCATTGCAGCTGTGCTGGAGAAGCTTTGCTCTCAGGCCAAAGGGTCTCCTCTCCCCTGCCCTGCGATGGGCCATTTGGGCACCAACGTATGTGAAGGCCCAGCTGGTGGACATTTTCAGAACACACATGCACACACCAGAAAGTTCACATTTAACATTTCACATATAGTTTATTGTTTTTGTTTTTTAAAATCTAAATATTAAGTAAAATACCTAAAATGTTGATATGCTTTTCATTAATTTAAGAACCCGAAACACAATAACTCGTTTGAGGGGTATTAGCTTTGGCAAAAAAATATCACATGTCAAAAGTTATCAAAAGTTTTTGCACATCTTCACGTAAACACGCTCAAACTGCAGTGCAACTTAGGGCGTCACTGCTCGGTAACCTTCTTGGAAAATTAAGTTTGAGTTGACCTTTGGAGACTTTCAAAGACTCTAAGAATTAGATTATGAGGAAAACAGCATTAACAAATTAAAGCCATGACTGAAATTCCTCAGGTTTTCACATGACATCATTTAAGTTTATTATCTAACAGCGAAGACGCAGCAGTCACTCTGTTTCCCTTTCTTCTCTCGCTTTCATGTTGTGTAGATATTTTTTGCTAGCCTCCATAAATACACAGGTGCTAATACAGGCATGGATTATTCCTTCAAGCCCGAGGTGTTGCGGTCCTCTGTGATGACTATGAATTGCAGAAGAATGATGCATTTGTGCATGGCATTTATGATACAAAAAAAAATAATTTTGTGCAATTATGTGGTTAATCTCAACCACATCATGACTGCTGGAACCCAATCAACTGAATGCTAAATTAAATTTGCTTTTAAATTAATATTGTCAGAATGTGCTAGAGTAGATTTTCCATAAGATTTATTGATGTAGACTTTAGTTCCCCCACCTTTTTTCCAGATTTACCTCTTATACACACTCCAAAAACAAATATATTGCTGTATAACAGACAAGAGATAAATTTCTCTTCCCTTGAGTGAGGCATTAAACGCTCAGACATAGGACATCCTTGCATTTTGGTTTTTTTAAGATGGACAAAGACATGTGTGGAATCAGTTACCCTCCCAACTGCATGTTTGTAGTGTGATGAACAGTTAGCATGCGGTGAGGAGTTGGGGGGTGGGGGGGTTCAGAGTGAGTGTGAACGACTGTTGTAAGAGGAGAGCGGTGCCCCAGACCTTTTTTTTAGTTTTTTTTTACTGGCGGTTGATTGATTAATGTTGTTGTCGGGGCATAGGTTCCCAAGAGAGGATGAGGAACCCTGTGTGATATGTGGAAGATTTTACAAGCAGCGGCGAGCTTGAAAGTGATGGGATGAGATCCTGGCCAAAGGCCGAAATGAGAAATCCATCAGGAATGCGTTCCCTTTCTCTCCTCTCCTCCCCCCTCCCCCCCATCTCTCTCTCAGTATTTGGGGGGAACAGCTGTTGCCATAACTCTACTGTACACATCTTCCTTCAACCGTAGACACGACCACAGGGCACCCGGGCTGTCAAATAGATTCCCGGGTCTGAGGTGTGAAGACGGGGAGTATCACTGTCAAAACACTTTAAACATGAAGTCTAACGGTAAGCAGCAAATTTCCCACACATTCACTGTGTGATACAGAACAAAATGGGAAACATCTTCCCGAGAGATACATGCATCATTATGTTGGCAAAATATGAATATGTGCATGTCAAATGTTATCATTTTTTACAGTATTTGCAGGTCTGTGAGACATTCACAAGGTGTAAGAGAGTGAGAGCCTCCACAACAGGCGTGTTTAAAGGATCGGTACAAGCAAATTACAAAGTAACTATTACTAAACGTTGCCTCACTTACTTCTCACTGTAGCTGGGCATGCAGCTATTTTTGTTTTGGTGACATTAAACTCTGAGATTTTCTCATCTCGAAATAAATTTGTTTTCACATTTGAAAAAAAACAACAACCAAACTATTGACAATCCGTCTTTCTATGTCACTTCCTAAGATCTCACTGTGAACCCTTTGGATTGGAGCTTCTTTCTACCAAGGAAATAGTTCCAGTAAAAAACATGCTGCTTTTCTTGCTTCAAAATACCTAATCCTTAGAATTGTCCCTAAGCATAACTTTTCTGCGTGGCCAGGGATCACTAGAGGGGTGAGAAAAGGTGTTTTTGAATGCGCGACTGATGCAGGACTATGTGCGTACACATCTGCCTGTGTACGTTCGCCGTGAGTCTGACCTGCACTCTGGCCTCTGTGAGTTTTGTCCTCTGCGCCAGCTCCTCTCTGGTGTAGATGTCTGGGTAATGTGTCCTCTCGAACGCCTTCTCCAGCTCCTCCAGCTGCTCGGCAGTGAAGGTGGTGCGACTGCGCCGCTGCTTCCTCTTCAAGGGCAAGTCGGGCTCCGAATCGACATCCGAACCGTCATCTGTGCGGTTACCTGAGGTGAGGAGAAAGGGACAGGGGGCCATCTGTGTGTGATCGTGGAATGGAAACAAGCTAAGGAGTCCTTTGTGTGAACTGACCGAAGGGCGTTTGAAGAAAATAGCATCAAATGCGTTCTGAAACTGATCATGAATTAGCTCTAACAGCATTATGTGCATTTTCCTGGAGCCTCTTTTGTTGCTGAAAAGAGGGGGACTGGCAACATAGCAGATTCAAATGACAGCTACTCCTCTCTCTCAATATACAACTGGGAGAATATTATCTTAATCTATGTGGATATTTATTTCATGTAGAAGAGGCCCTGATACACAATCCTGCCTCTGAAAGGGGGCCCCAGAGGCTGCGAAGGCAGAGGGCTGAGGGGGAGAGGGGGTGTTCGTGGGTAGAGGGGTTAATCTGCACAGGCCACCTTGCTGCTCCTCACCCTGCTTTTCTCTCTCATTGGCCCAGGGCACACTGCTCACACACAGCACAGCCAAAGTGCATAAAATAGAACAACAATATCACACCAAAACCATTCAGCGCCGGGTGTTTCCATCTGCTGTCACTGAATGAATCAGAACATATTTTACATTACTTTTTAGGCATTCAACTACACTGAATTTTTTGCTCGAGGAACATAGATACAGCACAAAGATGCACAATCCGGGCCGACAGGGGAATTTCTGACAGCAAAAACGCATTACCATCGCACATTGCCGTTATAACTGAATTTAGAAAATTGCATCATTCTCACCTCCTCTGCATGTCTATTCAAACTGCATGGCCCCTTTCATTTCATGTCATAAAATTCACATTTTCATAATTTCCTCATTGAGACATTGACAAGGCGGCGTGATGTGCCAGTGTTGCTCCAGGCCCCTTGGGATTGCATCACGCACCGTCCAGAAAGTGTGGGAGAGGGGAAATAAAGGGAGATATTGAAGGAGAGGGAGTATGGAGAGATTCGTGCCTCTGACAGTGGCCCCTTTGCCATTCAGCTCAAATGAAAACTATAGAGCTCACCTGCATGTTTTGCCGGAGTGAGTTCCTGCCATCTAAGTCATTGCTTTACTGCTCCCGTGTCCGTTTCAAGCTCACCCCAGTCAAATCTTTCAGCATAAGTGGACAAAAGAATACTCAAACCTACAGCCTCCAAATAACAACTGTGAGAACAAAAGAGCAACAGAGCTGGCGGAGTCTCAAGGCCAGCTCCAGAGTTTAATTAAACAAGGAATTAGGGGATTATATGGAGACTATCATTACAGGCCACTCCATGAGTCTTCTACGAACATTTTTTGTCCCCCTGAGCTCATGCTCAATGATTCTCTGTGGATTACACGTGGCCGCAGGACATGAGGCCGCATTCATTAAATCAATTCTTCAGTCTTATCCTTTTTAATAAAGATTGATTCTTGAGGCACAGACTGGCCCCGCCGCGGAACACCCTTGAACATACAAAGTTGAATATGTACATACACCACCTATCCCTTTGTTGGTTTTCATGAGGATGCGTATATCCATTCGCCCGGTAACTTGCCGTGACGACACTTGAGACCAGCCCTGCAGTGTACAGATCACTTTCCAAAGTCACCTCTGTGTCCTACAGAGAGACCCTCGAGTACGAGGCGACTGGTACTCGAGGGTCTCCGAAGGGAGACGCCAAAGTCTTTTCCTACTCAAATTATTCTTCTTTTCTCCCCCCTTTGTTTTCACAGACTTTATTTTGCTGCTGCGGCGGTGTCTGTGTCACATTTAGCATGCTATCAGGCTGATGACTGATAAATCTTAACAGACAACGGCTCATACTGCTGCTCTCAGTGAAGCGCTACGGAGCCAACACATCTGCTCGTGTACGTGGACCAGAAGCACAAGGTCGACAGACCCGACCCGTAATGAGTAAGGGAAAATGGAAAGTGGCACACGCCGCATGGGGCCAACCGGGAATGGGGTTTAATGTAAAACTCATCTATATGCTGACTACATTTGGTCAGAAAAAGATATCTGAAAACACGTGTCTGCTGAAAACACACTTTTCAGTCTGTTTTCTTTAAACTGTATATTTCATTTGTCTGTTTCCCCCAACAATCAGAGACAAAAATAAGCTTATAAGCAAACGGAAATCCCTCCGGGGCAGGGGAGGTCAGTTCTTTAATGGTCCCCTCGGCACAAAAAGGTGCCCTCTGATTAGGCCTTTGTATAATACAACTGATGTAATTTCCATTCAAAAGGTTCACGGGATATTGATAAACGACTCATGCCTCGTCTCATTAGTTATCGTCCAATTAGAATCCAATTATGTGCCATCCAGTGGGCATGATTACTGCCGTGTACTCTCCTCCAGGGGCCCTTAGAGGTTTTTCCCTGATATTGATTCAATACTGTGCCCATTATAAATAGGGATCAGGTTTACACATTGCTCTTTCTAGGTAAGTGCTCGATTGAAATTGAAGATAACACCGGGTGTTGTTGTCACTGACCCTTGACTCAAATGTTCTATATTGATAAGCCAAAGAAGGGTGATCACCGCAACTGTGTACCGCATAAAGTATTTACCAATCTTCAAACTATACAGTTAGTGTACAAGAAGTCAAAGTACTTATCTGCTTTATGATGATTACTTAAACAGCCAGATGTCAACTGAACAACAAACTTAACAGTTCACTTTTTAAGTAATTTTAACTTTTTTTTCTGGAAAGATTTCACAAGTAGTCTGAAAAACGTCGTTCCCAATTTCCTTATCTCTTTTGCATTGCATTGTGGGGAAATAGTTTGCATCAACAACAGGTTTTGAGTCTGGTTTGAGTGCACTTTATTTTCTCACCTTTCCAGCGTGAGCACACGACATGTTCAAAGCTCGCTTAGGTTCTGGATCGAGTGCGGTTTGAGGACATGGCTACTAAGTGAGAATTCTGTCTCTCCAGTATTGAAAACAGATAAAAGTATGTCATTTTTTTTATGGGATTTTAATTCTGCCGGAGACTTCAGAATCGATGGTCGCACTGTGGGTGAACGCTTTACAATGAATGTTTGTGTAGAGATCTCCAAATCCAATCCACCAATGATGTGAAGACATTTTGTGCTTTCACCCGGGTGTGACTTGTGCTTTAATGACGCTCTAATTCTGACCAGGCCTTTTCGATAAAACAGAGTTATACACTCGACAGACGCGGGCCGCTAGTTAATAGTTTTCAGGTTACTCTGAGGTTTAAAGCCTGCTCTCTCTCTCTCCCCTGAGGTCCCATCGCTGACCCCACAGACACACTCCAGACTACAGGCAGATGGGATCCTCATCACCTCCTCATATCGACCCCCTCCCCTCCCCACCCACTCCTCCTCTTCTCCCCTCAACCCCTCGAACTCCTCCAGTCCTCCACCTTTGCCCCCGAGATGCTGAGGTAATGCTGATTAAACAGGCAGCTGTCCATTCAATGACGGCAATTAACCGAGTGATCTGTAAAGTTCCCGATTTCATGATGCATAACAACAGCAATGGACTTCATCTCTACTATGGCTTGTTGACAACACTACATCAGGACATCCAACACTGTGGAGAAGTTTTAAGTGAAAAAAATCTCGGATCCTAGAGGAAGTGAAAAAATGTGCCTTCCTTTATAACAAAATCAATTTTTATTATTATTATAATAATTATTATAATAATACAAGTAATGAAAAATGTTTTTTTCTGAAAACATGAAATTAGCGGCTGCAGCATTTACAATAGAGCATAAAATAAAAAATATACTAGCACAAAAACAATCTAAACACATTTTGCAAAAGATGACATCAAAAGAAATGATTATCTTATCGGGGGAAGATTTTTTTAAAAATGTTTTGCTTTTGCAGCCGTGCAGGTGTGAGGTGCTTTGACTCAAAATAAAGTTGCACTCATCCCTGTCACACCTTCTCTGATATTATAACTCATGGCCTCGATATCAGCCGTACCTTTGCAAACTATCCAAGACAGAGGGACAAAAACAGACAGGGCTTTGGCAGAGCAGCATTAGCTCATAATGGCTCATTTTGAAAAGCATATTAGTTCCAGCATAATTACAATCAGGCCTCACGCTCTGTGTTTTGCAGGCATTCACGGGACCAGCCTCTGAGCACCGAGTCACACCAGTTGACTGTGACTGACAGCAGATTTAGTTAAAAATGGTGTTTTTTCCTCCCTCTTCTTTTACCCACAGGACAAAAATAACACCGCATCTTTTCTCCCTATTTATGTTGACTTGTTTATTTTGTGCCTACCTTTTGTCGTACTTGATGCCGCAATTATACTTTTTGTCAGTCAGAGGGGGTGAATATCAAAAGGGCTAATTATGCAAACAGGCCTGTGATAAGAGGCATCTGCCCGCGATGGGATCTGCTATCTCTGACATGCATCTGTCTCTGTGCTGTCTTTGCTGCTCCAGGCCTGCATATAAACAGCCCTGCCTGTCCCCGGGACTGCATGCAATTCAACCACTAACACTGGAGTGGAGCGATGTTTCGGGGGCGGGGTGGGGGATCGTGCAGCAACATCAAATAACTAACAACTTCCCCATTTGCATTTCTCCGAGAATGGTGCGGCATCTCTGCTTAGCGCACTTGCGTGTTCATCCCAAAGGGGTTGCCAAGTTAAATGAGGCATGTGATTCAAGGCATTTACCGAAGGATGTATCTAAGATAGGAACCTTATGTGTGCATACAAGATAGATGACAGCGATAACCAGAATGGTTTAAAGACAGATTCCGTATAATCTTTTCCTGTAGTTATCTCCCTGCTAACAAAAAACAAAACTCTCAAAGTGAGCGTACCCTCAGCATGGTTGGGATTTAATTCTGTATATTAGATATATTAAGATCAACATACCGAACAATTTGTGAAGAGAGTGCGAATGTTGCAGATCAAGTTATGTGCTACTCGGTTCGGTAACATGCCAAAATGCAAAATCAATTTCCACCGGTTGTCAGTAGTGACCTTCTCTGGGCAGTGATTTGACATTTAGCTGAAATTGAATCAGGAGGAGATGTGTAACTATACATATAAGGATATTTAAGATAAACATATTTAAAATAAAATCAGTCTCACAATCATGGAAAGATTTCATGAGATAAAGTTTTGTCTCATGCCTCATGTCATTGCACTAGCAGGTGATTGAGGGCCAAGGGCACAATAAGACAAGTGGAAGTGAACAACAGCACTTTTCAAAATAAGAAGACGCTGTCACAAACTTCCACCAGACAACTACCTGATGAAAATGCAAGAAAAGTCGGCCTTGCTTTTGTTACCAAGCGCACAACCTCTCACCGCCACAGCGTCAGAGTCTTAGACTCTTTTACATCAACATTCCTCGAGAAAATTCCAATACTTTTTCTTTTCTTGTCTCGCGGACAGAATCGCATTCTTTAGAAAAGGGGTAGGGGGCTTGAAAAAAAGAGGGGGAAAATATGCAAGGAAGGAAGAAAGATGGGAGGCTCTGTAATCTTTGGCTCTCACAACAAACAATTAGCCCCCTTTTTCTCTGTCTGAGGTGGGGAGAAAGTGGTAGAGAGAGGAAGGGGGTGGGGGTCGGCGGCGGGGGGGGGGGGGGTGCAAGAGAAAACCTGAGGAGACAGACAAGGAGAAGCAGCGAGAGCGATGCTCTTTTATGGCTCTTGTCATATGGATGAAGGCGCGGCGCGTCCATGAGAGCGCACGCTCACCTTCAACAACAGGGCGTCCACTGGGCCTCCCGGCCCTTTCAGCTCGGAGAGACGAGCTCCTCAGGGGGCCATTAGAGCATGAATAGGGGCCTGACAGCCCTGTGCAGCTCCGCAGGGCATCCATAAACGCTGACATATTGACTCCCCATGCCTCTGCACTGCCTGAGTGTGAAAGCGTGAAGGGCTTGAAGGGTGGGATTCTTTTTCTTTAATACCAACTAAAACTAGTAATTTGGTGACAATATGATTGGTCGCTTTAGGATATAACAACGTTTTTTTACAAGGGGAAAATACTATTGTTTAGTTGTACTTTTTATTTCAAATATAAGTTATTGTTTTGAAAGAATATGGGAATGCAATGCAAAATGCACATCACAAAATAGTGAATATGTTTGTTTCAACCATTCTGATAATGAAAAATCTAAATTTGTTTGATGCATATTCCTCTACTCTTCCATGTGGAAGTTTTTGGAACCAAGCCAGAAATACAGAGGATCTAACACGCGGACCCATAAAGGCTTGAATACAAAATGTGAAGCGTGTTCAGAAGACTGTCGCCACCTCTCACTTCCCCTATCAAGACCGAGCTTTGCACCAGGTTTCCGCTTCTTCTAATGTAGAGCAGAGTGTCATCGCCTGAGCTTAAAAGTCTTTACTAATTGAGGTCACAGCGAAAGTAATGAAATTAACAGAGAGCACAAGAAAGTAAAAAGAAGCCCATTGGGGGTCTCTGCCAAATGGCACTGGAGCCAGAGCCCCGGTCCCCCAGCAAAAAGCTCTGAAAACCTACGCAGGAAATCAAACAGTAATGTCTCAGGGCTATGAGCTGAGGTCTCCTGGAGGAACAAATCATTTTCTCAACAAAGCCAAAGAGAGATTACTGGGCACAGTATAGGAATGCACAGCGGACATTTTTATGTGCCCAGGGGAAGTTCTCTAATTTTCTGGACAAGGCACGGGCAGCAAATATTGTGGAAAAGTTTGAGTGATATAGAGGACACTGCGGAGGAGAGAAGAGTTGTAGACGACTGAGGGGAAACTTTAATAAAAACTTAGGATTCATGTGAACAACGATATATAGTTATACAGTATATTTGAATGTTACTTTATCGTTGTTTGCTTGGACGGCTAAAAAAAAGAATAGCTATAGTATTAAATAAAATAATTTTAGGTATTGTCAAAAATACTATTGCACTACACTGTATTATGGTCCACTGACACTAAGTGGATTGTAAGCAAACAAACTGTTACCATGGAATCCTTTTATAGTCAAAAATTCAATGAATATTTCCTGTAAAGACCTTTTTTTCTCCTGGGCCAAGCATTACAGCGCCTGGCAGTGATTTCAGATATTCCTCACATACTGAGGGTTTTTAATGTGGCACAGTAGCAAAGCTTTTTATACTGCGACTACATATTCCCCAAGGAGAGAATGACTGATGATGCAGAAATAAGCCCATTAGTTGAAAATAGGGGGACAACATTTGAAGTTGTCATTTTGTCGGCTACAGAACCGGAGCTCCACCCAACTGTTTGGACAACAGCTTTCACATTTTCACTTGGTGGCGGGAAAAAAACACACATTTCTGATTTGCAACACTCAGGGAACATGTTTTGTCTTTGTGGTTATGAAAAAAAAAATAACATGCACAATTAAAACAAATGAATATTTCAGTGGTGAAGCAGATCAAAAGCATAAAATGCGAAATGTTCTGGCGTTAAGTAGCATGGGCTAATGGCGATTTTTAAACTGGCGGACCATGGTCAGTGTCTCTCATTCATCACTGAGGGAGAGCACGGGCGCACTGTGCAAAACGTAATTACTGTTGCACATTATGTGGGCCATTCCTGTATTGTAATAAAATTAGCCCGAAATGCTTTTTTGTCTTTTCTAATGCAGCACCATGGTAACCGGTGGACGGTCATAATGCACGACACTATCGTGATCTGTGCCAGCTGTCAGAGTTTGACAACCCTAGCTGGCAAGGCAAATTGGAGGAAACTACATTTCTTTCAGTGAATTATGAGGCTCTGACCTGCTCGTCTATTACAGAATTTAACATGGACATAATACAGCTTGAGATGTCCCGATGTGCTCTATGCTCATTCTACACTCGGCTTTATTGTTTGGCAAAAATAACAATGGCTTAATCACCAAGACAAATATCTATTTCTGCCAAAGGTCCTGGTCCATTATTAAACTGTCCATCTTAAAAATATCCTGAGATTAGTTCAGGCAGGCGAAGAATTCAATTGAACCATACAGTGTATTCCATATTCTTCAAACTACAGAGAAAAATCTTAATTGTAACAATTTTTTTTTACTTTTTCAGCTAAGCAGTCCTCGTTGTTAGTTGATAATCAGTCAACATCATGATTAATATTCTTAAAATATGTAATGGAAATAGTAAAAAAACAGTTAAAATGTGAGCCTGTATTGTAGGGTATTAGTTTGATACTTACAAACGCAGTCAGTAAAAAAATTTGTTAAAAAAGGATACTCAGGATACTCTGAAATTCAACATTAGGCCAGTTTGACACAAGACGGCACAGATTTCTTCACTTTTTTAAAAATGTATTTGGCTTAAATCTTGGAGGCAGGTGCATGTAAACTCTCGTCTCCGGACTGATTCGACCTCTACAATGCAGAATTAATGGTGGGCCGCAAAGTTTTGAGGGCTTTGTCACTATTTGTCTTCCCTGAGCCAGCGACAACACTCACATTGTTTGGTGGGTGACTTATCAGGCAAAAAAGCAACAATTTATGAAATGACATGGTTAATTAAATACTACTTACAGCTGAAATTACTCTGTAAACTGTCTGTCCCCTTTGGCAAATTCACCTCGTCCAGACAAAAACAAAATCCTACGGTCCACATGAGGACAATAGTCGGAGAAATGTAGAATCTGATAAGTCGGTGTTTGGAGTTGTTGATGCCCTGATGCCACGATTGTGCACAATCATTTTATTGCCTGTTAACATTGTTACTGGTGCTTTCTGACAACAGGCGCCATTGTCTGTAGGGGTCACGGGGTCAGTTAATTACGCTTGTTTATTGTAGCAAAAACGATGGCGGCTTTTCTAATGATGTGCACAGAACAACTGCAGCGGGAGGTTTGTTTTTGTACACTTCACCTGAATTGAACTTTTCTCTCTGGAGGCCAGGCATAGAGACGCAAAGAGGACGTCTCAAAGCAATTAAATGAGATTTCCGTCGGATAGCAACTAACTTTAGGTTTTTCCTATTAAAAACCTTTACAACTCATCTCTCCCACTGAGAACACTCGTCTCTCCTTGTGGCACGGCAAGGGATCCGCAGTGAGAGATGACTAAATGGCCTTTTAAAAAACCCGAACATCGACCCTCTTGTCAAGTAACATTCCCACTCCAGAGCGGCGACAGTCCGCATGTCAACTCATTCTCTGCTCATTTCCTCCGCTCTCTTTGCTCAGACACTTCTGTCTAATGAAGGAGACGGACTGCAATCCCGCAGGGCCAAGCAGAGCTCTGTCGTCCCCGAGTGTTGTTTTCCCCCTGGACAGCCTCGGTCATTGTCCACCAGTGAAGGTAATACTCGCCAATCCGGATTCATTACAACACCCGATCTGTGAATGAACTGCCCAGCGCAAAGCGAAAGACACACACAACTGCCCGGGAGAAGAAATAGGCGTCCAAGGGACCCCCTCCGAACTAAATTGGATTGCCAATACGGCCCACAGACATTTGAGGAGTCGAGAAAAAACAATGGAGCAGAAAATAAATACTGCAAAGCCACAATGATGACTCCACTTTGTAAACTAACACAGTATTGATCGTCTTCTTTTTTTTTGTTTGTTTAGAAAAGCCTCATCCCTGCTAATAGCTGTCTGAGAGTGTAATCTCTCCCTTGTCCTCCCCCTCCTCTCCTCCCCTCCACATTCCCTATTATGTGGTTTCTTTCAGCGCGCCTCACATAGTTTAGGTTCAGTGTCGCACTGGGGTACGGGGCATGGGACTGGGGACCAATTGTTTGCTAATGTTGACACCTGCCAGAGCAGGCTTGGTCTATTTGGGGCCCGCCAAGCTGCAAACTGGATGCTCCCCCTCTTTAGCAAGATTAAGTGTGGGTTGCTGGGGTCACAAATCACTGGACTCCCTCTGATGTTGTGAGGCACAGAGCCAGAGACTGAGCGGACTAAAAGAGAAAGCTGGAGAGGGAGGAACAGAGGAGGGAAGAGGGATAAAGAGTGACAGTCTATTGTTTACTGAAAAGGAAGGGGAATAATGTATCTTCTTGAGTGCGCGTTACCAGTGTCCAAAAGAAAATCAACAGTGAATCCACGTCGCCAAAGCACACAACGGATTTCTGCCGGGCTTTGTGCGCACAGATGATCGGGAATATTTGTAATCTTTGTCTAAAAATTCAGCATTAACGGGAAACGCCGATTGTCACACTCCGCACACAACAGCTCGTGCAATTTGCACACTGGAAATGTAGCGTCAGCAGTGAGACGGAAATATGACGGAGCGCATTGAGCCATCTGCTGCCATGACGATTCTGGAGTTTCCTTGGAAATAAGTAAACATGAAAATATAGCACTAGTTTTTTTTTCCTCTCCTTTTTTTAAACACACATGAAGTGTAAAGGCCAAGGGAAAACCAGCGTGACCATGACGGACAGCGCTCCGCTCCTCCTCCTCCTCCTCCCCCTTCCTTTGCAGATGTACATTAATGCAAAAAGAAGGCAGCGCTCTGAGCTGCTGCAGAATCACCCTCTCTCCCTTTAAAACCGCTGCTGTCCAGCCTGATCGTGTCAGTTTCAAGGGCCCCATTGAAAAGTATTCATGCATCTGCCTTTGAGGCACAATGGCAGCTAGTTTATAAACTGTCTGCCCGGGCACCCAAAGGCTTTAGTTCTTATTGTTTTCGGCCCCTTAATAAACTTTTTGGAGGAGTTCATCAACTCGCCTGAAAAGCCTATGCAGCAAGTCTCAAGACAGAAAATAACAGAAGGGCCTTTTCTCCTCCCTCTTCTTTCTCTCGTCCTTTTCTAGTGGCTGTTCATCTAACAATGGTGAGAGCAGGCTGTCAGACATCACAGGGCTTTTTTTTGCACCAATACAAGAAAAAGAAGAAAAAAAAGGATTCAATAAAAAAAGAGAAGGCAGCCTCTTAAAATGGGAATCGAAGAAGATTATATTTTCCACATTTGCACAGAAGGTAAAGGCTACTAGCCACACAATAAGGTTTATTTATTTATGCATTCATATTTTTTTTTTTACAAAATGTTAATGTCTGCATAGCAGTAGATATATGGATAGGGAGATTTGTGAGGGTGTGGAGCTCTAATCTCGGACACAATGACTGAAATTTCAGAAAGCGTTTGACATATTGGCTGTTGAAAGTTGCGAACATGTTTGACTTTAAAATGTTTGAATTTCTAAATTAAAATAGGACAATAGGGTGCAGAGATACATTAAAAGATTCGTTTTCTGTTGAGTCGAAGGTTGGCTGACACCTGTTGGGCGGCACGGAAGTGACGGGATGCCATAAAATGTAATTTTGGCTGTAAGCCATTAATCCACTGTCATACCTTTAAACTCGGTGGAAAAAAAATGAGCCAAACTTAAAAGTCTTTAATAGATGTCTGCTCTAATTAATTTCATACCTAATTAAAACAAGGCTACAGTCCATGCAGGCTTGCCTGTTCAGCCCGCTGGATGGCCATAATTGAAGTAATAGCGGAGTGGAGGGGGGGAGCCTGCTTAGAAAATAAAAGCCTGCAACGGTCCAATTCAACAACAACACCATCCAACCAGGCTGCAACCCCCCCCCCCCACCCCCCACCCCCACCATCTGACCCAAAAGGGCCTCATTGGCTGCCCCGTCCCAACCACCTACTGTTTCCCACCGATGCACTCTGTGCGTTTTAACACCCTAATTAGATGTGACAAGTTCAACGAGCTGGTTGCAGAGGAGGAAAAGCTGGTCAGGTTATGATTTCCGAGTCAGACTCGCAGGGGGAATCTCTGGACAGCTGATTCCTGTCAGCCTCATTCATCTTCTTCTTCCAGCCAATTAGACATTACCGCAAAACAAAGCACCGCCACATTCGGGCAATAGGATTTCATTACAGGCCCAAAGTGGAAATGTTATGTTGAGCGTTGTAGGTATAGGTTGATAATAATAATAATAATAATAATAATAATAATAATAATAATAATAACAATAATAATAATAATTATTATTATTATTGTTATTATTATAGGGTTAGGGGTTAAATTTAATGACACAAATTTAAAAAACAACAACTCTTGATTGATCAAATATTTATGCTAAAAAAACTGTGTGCATACAATATCTGAATTTTTAAGTAATTAAAGATATTTGTCATTGGAACAATAGGTAGGTAACAATGATAGGTCTTATATATAGGAGCAATATTTCCTGGAGTAATTGTCAACACTTAAAACTACATTCGCCAAAAACATTTAAAAAAAGAAGAAAAAAAGGAAACACCACAAAATATTTCACTCATTTCCTCAAATACCACGAAATTGATTGACTTCATCATAATTAGGTTGCAGACTCACTGAAACCTGAAATATTTAAGATAAGTACGCTGAAATAACTCAACCCCGATCTGTTGAGATAATTTCCCCCAGAAACAAGTCACACAACAGATGAAACGAAACGGCTATAAAATCAAATGAATAATTCAGCTACCTGTACTTTAATTATACTTAAACCCAAACCTGTTGACATGAACGTGTGGCGCTGATGTGGAGTGTGTGTGTGTGTGTGTGTGTGTGCAGTGAGAGAGAGAGAGAGAGAGATCGAGGATCAAGTCAAACTTGACCAGAGACAGGAGATGAGAATTTGAGTTTGGTATTTATTTTGGCGCTCAGCCCTGCAGGCACAGTCCAGGATCCCAGAGCCCCATGGTGAAAATTGGCGGAATAAAACACAGACAGAAATGGGAGACGCACTGAAGCACCCTACTGTTGTGACAGGATACCTGCAGGGCAACACTTCCTCTTTAATTTGTCTCGTATGGTTTGAGACCCCCAACCAGACATCCAATCCTTGGAGTCTACATAAGCCTACTGAGTTTAATTCTCGATGGCTAAATCATACGCTATAATTAAATATCACATCGTTTGAAAATGCTCGGTGGCATCTTATCGACGTGGTCTCCCTCGTCTTCCTCGTTGTTATCACATTAATAGTAACAACATCTAAAATGGGCCTATCAGCATTTGCAAAAGGGAAATTCCGGGCTAAACAAAGGGCACCTATGGGCTTACAGCTTATATTCTGATATTTTCGAGCAGGAAATGTTAACCTTGAAATGCTACTATCTGCGTCTAACAATGTGTGATCATAACCCCATAAATGAGGGGAGAAATTGAATCCTTTTAAGTTATTAAGCAGGAAAGGATTATAAACTCGTCTTTATAAATGAGCTAGAAATCCCCATGTCTTCCTCTGTACACTTTTTAAATTTCCCACAAGAAAGCTGGGGAGGAAAGATTGCTCCTTTTCAAGAGCCCCACTAGAGATGGAAAAACCATTTTTTTTTTTTTTTGTGCCCAGATAGGGAGTCGTCCCACATGGTAAGCGCCACTTTAATTAATAGACAGCCTTGAGAGGTATCACTGTCAGCCGGGATAATGGTGGCAGACCCACTGTTTGTGCTTCCATGAATATTTCTGATGTGATCAAAGTCAAATGCCAGCACAGAATGAATTTAAGCCTACTCCAACCCCCCCTCCCCTCAGCCTATAATGTTGTGGACACTTAAAGCTGCCGACACTGACATGTCTCTCCACTTTGGTTTTTAGGCCTACAAGCTTAAACATGCACACCTTAAAAAATTGATGCATTGCTCATTACTCATATAAGCAGCGGGTTTCACGTTATCCTGCAGCACGGTTTTTGCTCATGTTACCTCACTGTGACCAATGGGCTGATTTGTTACACAGGTAGCAGCCGTCAAATATCGCGATACGTCATTAGCAGCAAATCGCATCATTACTTTTTTTTCAATTAAAAACATACATTTTGAACGAAAGAAGAAAAAACACGTCTGAGAACGTATAGGCTGTATTCTAGTTTCTATTGTATTTTAATCCAGCTCGTTTTTACTTTGAAATTTGTTGAATCCAAGCAAAGTATACTACACACACACACACACACACACACACATATATATATCTGTATGGGCAATAAATTACTTTTTTTGTAATTTAATTCATTTTGTCAATGAGCTGCATTTAATAATAATTAAAAAATATGTTTATAGGATAGTATATTAGATTAAAATGTCACCAAAATAGTCTCATTTTTAAAAATGATTAATTATATTAAGTCTTCTCAGTGTCATATGAGGAATAAATGAGTATAGTTCCATCATTTATCTTCAATTCAGTGGCAAGCGTGTCAACAAAAACTACAGTTTTGGTCTAGTACTTCAGTAAAATTGAAATTTGTCTCACCATTTTATAGGCGTATATATATATATATATATATGGCTGCTAACTGAGAAACCGTTTAATCAAGTTAGTCGTTACTAAGCAACAGAGTAGGTTACTAAAGTAACCTGCTAGAAGACTGGTACATGGGAGTTAATATGAGTAATGTCAGATTGTAAACTGTGATCTGACATCACTCACTTGACTCGACAAACGTTATTTTTTCCTGAACGTAAAGAATGTATATATTAGCTCAGTTTAACTATTAATGGCCTAAAAAATGAATAAGATACTTGACTTTTTAGAAGAGGAACCGATGTTTACATGGAGCAAGAATCGTTAGGTAGCCTACTGGTAAATAAAAAAAATATGAATCTGAAAATTGTACATATATCTTTTTATTTTAAATTAATTGACATTTTATTTTATTTCATTTATGTCTTGCCTTTCAGCTCCAGCCCCCCTTTATTTAAAAAAAAGAAGGCCTACCGATGTAAATTCCAGTGAAATGTGGCTTGAGTGGCTGCGGGGACAGGGGAGGTTAATCCGAGTTTAATGCGGTGAAGCACAGCGCAGGGTCTGGGCTATGATGGGTATGTTATCTCTGCCCAACATTTGGGTCTCCCTCAATTTCCACCCAGCCAAATAGCTGCGAGAAAGTGCAGATGGAGTCACTCTCAATGCCTGAGGAAAAAACGTTATTAATAGCTAAATAACTTCCCCATACTTTCACTGAATCTCTCTCACACACTGTTCCAGATGGATTTGTTTGAAGTGGTCTCTCGCTTCATTCCCCTGTCCTCCTCATTCAGCGCGGCTTTAGACCCGAAATATAGCTACATTATATTACCATACACTTAGAGACCGGGCGTGTGCGCGTGCGCGTGTGCGTGCGTGTCAAGTCGGCGTGTGCGTGAGCGAGAGAGTGAGTGAGTGCCCTCGTGTGTGTGTTTGTGACGTAGAGAGGCGCGAGGGGGCAGCTTTTCATAACCTTCAACACTGTCGTAGGCCGAATTAATAACAGCTAGAAATTATAATTATATATTATGATTTCTACAGGAATGCATGGCTGCACCTGAGAACAGAGGATACACCCTCAAAATATCGTTGCGTAATTGCTTTACGCACGACGTAAATCTTCGCAGGTAGCACAAACTGAATGGGGGAAAAAAAATATATATATAGAGAGAGAGATAATTATATTTCTCCAAATATGTTTGAAACAAAGTGTAGCACCAAAAACGTCTCAATTTATATTTAACACAACATAACCTGGATCTCTCTGGGTCGACTTCCCCACGCGTCTCCACCGTCTCTCCCTGTCACTTTCCCTCCCTGATGCTCGGGGAATAATCCCACGTGGCATCTGTTTAATTGGGTTGAAGAGCTCAGGTGAGCCTGCGATTCGCCGAGGTGTCCGTCTCCACCTCATCTGACGGTCGGGTTGGACGCGTCAGTGTGGCAGTTGGACTCGGAGCAGCTGATTCAAATTCTCTCTCAACTTCTCTCTGAATGTGGCGCAAAACAAAAGGATGCCCAAAGGTTTGCGCATGCAGCAACCTCTGCCCCATTCCTTGCGCGTAATTAAACTTTGGCACAGACTTTAAAACAGCCGCGCATGAGCACAAAAGTGCGCAACGTGGATGGGAAACTTGTCTCTGCACAAACTGAATGGTGGGTGGAGCAGGGTCCCCGCTTGGTGATCCCCCCCCCCCCCCACGGTAAACATGATCAGAATTTTAAAAATAAATATTTTTTAAATACCAACGAGAGTGAACTATTTTTGGCGCGATAAAACAAGAGTTCTGAGAAATAACAATCGCATCCATGCAGCAAAAAATAAAATGTATAAATATCTTAATGTGGTTAAATACACGTTTTAATAGATAGATTAGAGCTGGGATAAATCCGTGATGTAACCTCTGAGAGAGAGAGAGAAAAAAATACACAGACCCTAATAAACAAATAGATAAATAAATAAAGTCTTAAAAATCTGGATAAGTAAACGAGAAAAAAAAATATCTCATGAATTTTGTGCCCAGGGCGAGCCACTGTGAGCTCCGCTCTGAGATGAAAGTGAAAAGAAATAAAAGGCTCTATTTAATCTGCTTTAAAACCCCTCTCCACATAAGGGCTGCGCTTCAAACTCGGGGAGTGAGGGGCTGATTGGGGATAAATACATTTCTTACCATGCCTGCGAGCTATTACACCCGGCGCGAACACAGCCACCTATTCAGCAGCCATCGTTTCCAGCGCTTACTCTAATAAGTATTAACATTATTAAATGCCATCCGGATGCTGGTGGTGTCGAAACTGCATTACGCGCAAAGGGTGCGTCTCTTTTTATAGCAACGTATAATTCAGTCCAAATTTAAAACATAAGCAGCGCTGAGAAAAAGAATAATAATAAAAAACAGAAGCGGGGACATTATACGATGTGTCGTTAATGTTGTTAACACTTTATAAATCAAACAATCACATTATCCACCGAACGGTTTTTTTCCTGAGCTCGGATGAGTTGCGCTCAACGGAGTCGACCAAAAAAACCCCAAAAAATCCCTCGGTCATTTCTAACCAGCAGACTTCACAGGGCGTCAAACTGAACACTGCAGATATTTGCACCAAAATGGTGACATTTTTCTTCTTCTCATAACATTAACGCGTGGTGTGACAGAAGAAAAAGGAGAGACCGTTTTCACGCTATCAACTGATTCTTCTCCAACGCCATTATATAAAATTACAAAACTATCTACCAGCGGGGCGCACTGAATAATTCATCTCCTCTTATGTCTCCGCTCGCCCTTTGTCCAAACTTTTCTCTCTCTTTTAGACGATTTTTTCCCCCTTTAAATGTGAACGGACGGGCCCGCACTCTCCCTTCTCGCTGCCATCTTTCTAGGATTTGCTTTTGTACCCCGGGACTCTTCACTTTAGAAAAGCGTCAATAGAGGAGAGGTTCTGGCCCTGAAGTCCAAATTCAAGTTTGAAAATTTTTTGGCAGTGTCTTTTTTGTATGGGGTGGATAAAGGGGATGGGGGTGTTTTTCTTTTCTGGACTTTCTTATCTAAACTCCATTCACACATCTTTGATCCTTTATATCGGTTGTGGTAAATGTCTCTCTCCATCGCCAGGAGAACCTCTAAACTTTCGGGGCCCGAACAATATTTGACAACAAAAATCCAGAATTTGCCCTCTCAACTGTCAAACTATACTCATCTTCTGCTGTTTACGAAAAATCACCTTGGAATCAGAAAATCCTCAGATATTTCTAGCGAGAGTCGAATAGCTTCAATGATATTATAGATATATATATATATATACAAATACATCAAATATGCCACGAACAAAAAAAACATGAAACCCACGTGACACATACCAACACATTTGAAGGTTATCAAAAAGCATGAGAATTCTATTGACAAACGGTGACAGCGAAATACCTGCGTCAAAGCTTTATTGCCCATCCTCGCAGCATTACTAATAGAGCAAATAATAATATGGACATTGATTCGCTCTTTAACTGACAAGTGGTGAAATGTCAGCGAACTGACATCGATTGTGAAATGGGTCAACTGTCAGCTGTCGTTTAGGGGGTCGTTAAGTGAGTGAATGAACGAGGAAAGGAATTCGCCACACAAATTAATTTCCCCGCAGTTAAATACCTTCTGCCAAGGCTCTCATAAATAATCGAGTAAATGAACAACTGCTGGCTCGGAGTTAAAGGCAGGAACACATTCTCTTGTTTAGCTGCAGCTCGGATGTGGGACGATTTCCCAGGAGGACGATGAGGGAGGAAGTCTGTTTAAAACATTTTGCTTCCTGCTTACAAGGGGCTGCAATTTATGCTTTAAATAATGATGATCATAATGATAGTAAAAAAAAAAAATAACAATAATAATCTGTATAATGTAAATAAAGAGAGTTCGTTATTCCAGACATAAGCAAAAAAAGGGCCATATACTATCTGCTGTTAACTTACATTTATCACCGAGGATGCCATCGATGCTATGCTTTGTTTTCTTTTCTCCATCTTCATCCTTCTTATCACAGTCATCCTCGTCATCTTTTTTGCCAAATCGGGCCCTCAATACGCGGCTGATGGAGCTCACTAATGGCAACAAAAAGGTAAATGGGTGATTAGCGCTAAAACCCATAGAAGAACCATAATAATCCTATCATACATTTTGTTCAAAAGAAGGAAACCACACACACACACACACACACACACACACACACACAAATAAAGCACAGGTAAAAGTTTTTACATGAAGCAGCTGCGTTGAGAAAAGTGAAAATTATAAATAAAAGTGAGCAATGTTATACACTATAAATACAATAATATCGTTTCACTACTCTGAACCAAAGGGGGGACTTTTGTATCCAGGTGGAGGTTGTGTTTTCCTGCCACACTGGGACATTTTCTTATCAGTAACTGGGGCTTATAAGAACAAGTTGGATTCAGAGTGATGCTCATTCATGGTGGTGATGCTGCAAGTGTTCGCTGGTAATAAGGGGGGGGGGGGGGGAGAAAAAAGTGCAGCTTACCAGATGAAGCCTCACCTGAAGGAACCGTGCTTCTGTCGCACACCCCGTCCTTCAGCAGCTTATCCCGGATCTCCCAGCTGAACATACCCGGGTTTTCTCTCTTGTACTCCTCGATCCGCTTCTCCACGTCGGGAGTTGCCACCTGCTTCAGGTTTGAAATGGTTGGGATGTGAAGAAAAAAAGAGGAAAAGGGGAGAAAAAAAAGAAAGAAACGTCAAATTCTTTTAATTGAGAGGAATTAAATATATATTTATATATATTATAACACATGACCCGTTTACAAGATGTGAATATAAAACAAATACTCACAATTAATATACACATCTATAAATGGTGTGTAATTTTTAAAACGAATATTAGATATGAGACAAAGAAATAGGCCCTCGGTTGCAAATACATATTTAACACCACTGTTACATATGTAATAACAAATGAAAACAGATCAATTACGACACATTCCTGCACAATCAATCACTTCTGAAGCCACAAATGACCAAACACCATGTCAATTAAAATGATAGTAAAAAAATGTTTTTTGTGGTTTTTAAATTTTTAAACATCAAGGTCATTTTATTTAGGTAGGTGTTTTCCTCTCTTTTTATTTTTTTCTTTAAATAAATTATCTTAAATTTAAATTATCTCAAATATTTAGTTTGTTATGACGAGGACTACGCGTTACAGGTGGGCCATGTACATGTCATTTAAATTCAAGGAGAGCAGAGTAATTGGTTATCTATTATTATTATTATTCATATTATTATTATTGAATTTCAGATACTGAACAGAAGAGGTCTGATAAAAAAAAATTGTCTTGATCATCAGACGAATGAAAATACAAAATCATGATGTGGGCTCCTCAGGTGTCATGCACCCCCCAGTCTGACGCCCATCTTCGGGCACCCCCCTCCCCTCGGTCCCGGGCCGCCACTCACCCTGGGCTTGCTGCCTCCGATGGCCCCCGGGCGGATGGAGCCGGTCTCCTGGTACCGGCAGAGGATCTTGGACACGCAGCCGTGAGACACTCGCAGTTGTCGCGAGATTACGCAGGGTCGGATGCCGTGGTGTGCCATCTCCACGATCTTGTGTCGGATGTGATTTGGCAGTGGCCTCCCGTTGATGAACACTCCACCGAGCTGGTTCACCCTCCCCTGGCCCAGAGGCGTGGATACTGCGCAACAACAGAACAGCAAACGTCTCAGCAACAGAGCCCCGACCAGATATCACGTCAGGCTGCATGACTCCATGGATATAGACGCAGCTCCATGTTTTCTTTACACCTGCCATGTTGTCAAACCTGACTTGTAATAGGACGCAGGTTACGGCACATTATCATATGATACATTTTCAAGAGCGTGTTTGAGTCTGGCTGGCAGGACGCATCCGGGGCCACTTCAGGAGGCAGTTTCACATTCAAGAGACACTGAGCAGGGGCCACGATTCGCACCTTGATTATTCCTAGTCATGCTGTACAAATATTGATGTGATCCTTTGAGCCGTCTCTTTGCCGTGTGTATTATTGCCATTTGCAGCAGCAGGACACTTGAGCAAATCCCGGAGCTCCGGCGACTCGCGAGCTACGTGGTTTTTGCACATTTCGCTCCGGAGCACTTGAGCACGAACCGGGTGTAATGGGAAAACCGTTGCCATAAATGCATGCAAATACCAAAGTGATCTTTTTTCCGCCCATATGTTCAGACGACTCGAGTGTGGTGGACTTGAGTTTAAAAAAAAAAATAATTACCAATTAAATAGCCTGTGTGTGCAGAGGGAGAGAACGTAAGTGTGTGTGTGTGTGTGTGTGTTGGACTCATAAAAACACTCCCTAAAATTTGATTATTCTCTCATTCAGATCATTAAATCACTGTTAGAGTGGCTTCATTTTTTTATGGATATTTAAAAATAAATAGAAAAATAATGTCTCGGCCTTGCAAATATCAGAGCAACTCTTCTGTGATTTGAAAGACAAAGTATCCACAACATAAAAACAACGACATCAATTATAAAGTAAACGCCATTAATACAAATATGATTTGTAGAAATTGTTTTTTAAAAAAGCAGGATTTACTGAGAGTCTGGTCTCGAGCAGATCCATTAAAATACAGACATGACAAATATATATTGTTGACATATATATACTGTATATATCGACATATATTTATTTAAAAAAAAGCTCTGATTCAGTTTCTCGATCTGCTGCTTCTCTGAAGCTGTGGGCCACGGCAGCTTTTGTTCAATCAGGTTGTAAACTTTAATCATCACTGACTCGAGGTCGTATTTCTTCACCCGGCGTTTTTTTTTCTCTCGTTTCGCAGCATGTCGCCGGAAATAAACTGTGCTCCGTTTGAGTGTCGCACATCGCCCGCTGACAGAGCGGAGTCCCGACGAGTGGGTGTCATCGAGCTGTCGTGTCTTTCTCTTACCTTCCAGGGGGAAGCCGGTTCGGGGGTAGTTCTGGCCTGGCGCAGGGCGCATCATCCGAGGCATCGTTCCTGGCAAAGTAGCCATCATCCAGCCACTCACGCGAACAACAAAAACGGACTCAGACCTGCTGCACTCTCGCAGAGTCCAAATGTGAAGAACGGAAATAAAAAATACCGGAATGTCTTCAAAAAAAAAAAAATGCTTCAAAAGATGCTGCGCGTGCTGTCAAATCCCAATCCCAGGCGGAGAAACTGGACCAGCCCTCCTTCCACCCGGGGGAAGATGCAAGTGGATGCTCCCCTCTGGTGCGATGAATGTATCGAATATAAAAATTAAAAAAAATAAAGGCAGTAACAAATGAAATTGAAAAAGAACAAAAAAAAAAACCTTAAAGCGGGGAAGTCTGCAAAATGGAGGGAGCTGCAAGCACCAAAAGTTGTGTGTGAATTTGGAGGAAGGAGGGGGGGGAAAAGGCAATGTTATTCTTTTCCCTTGGTGTGGTTTGGGTTTAGTATAATGTCTGCTGGCTGGTTGGAAGTAGTTTAAGTGGCCAACTTTCGTGCATGTCGTAGGAGGAGACAGCCGCGCGCTCCCATAGGCTCCCCGGCCTTTCTTTTATGGATGAAAGAGAGTGGGTTTAGCCAGGAGCCGGAGGACCAATCAGAGCCTCGCATTCCACTTTTAATTCACTGCTGCCTCCCTCACAAGAGCCCCGTACAGCAGACCCGGTTCAAAATGTTATTATATCTAAATGTTATTATGAGTCCGGTCTTTTTCAGAAATGTGTCTGCCTTCGTGATTCTCAGCTGGTCAGACCTGTGGCGTATCAATGCTGTCATAAAGAGTTTAGGTTGCATCTTTCTTTTCTTGTGTTTTGTTTTCTTTATTTCTTCTTTTGAATGATCACGAGGAACAAAAAAAACAAAAAAACAAAAAACCAACAACACTTATCTGCAAGCAACAGCAAAGCCATAAATAAATAAATGGTATAGGAAAAACATTGTTGAAAGTTGCTAAGAAAAAGACTTGATTGTACCTTCACTGTCTACATGCACACAAACCAAATGTGGCTTTAAATAGAAATATAACACTTGGGGGAGGGGGGGGGGGAATCAACGAAAATCGTCATCTCTTCGATACAACTTCAATATATTCCGTCTGCAAACTCGTCCAAAGATGCTTCACGCGAACCCCCCCCCCCCCAAAAATCACTGCCCCCCAAAAATGATTAAGTCCCGAATTCATGATGTTTTGTTTGCGACCGGACCTTTGCAGCAGCAGCAGCAGCAGCAGCAGCAGCAGCAGCAGCCGGAGGTTGGGCTATAAGATGCTTTTTGGCTTGTTAACCTTTCAATTAGGCAAATGTGCGCGGCGCGAGCGTCTAAATCGCTCCTATAGCTTTTTTTTTTGTGTGTGTGGTAATTACAACATTGGATCGACCCGCTATTGATGACAACAGGTTGACTTGCCCCGCAGTACACGCAAGGAGTAATTGCTGAAAGGTAATTGTTAAAAAAATACACACACACGCACACGCGCACACACACACACACACACACACACACCCCAAAACGCGCCGCTATTAAAGAGCGCACATGGCAGAGAGGGAGCGCTGCGTGTGTCACCTCGGTGGGCCCGCCGCGCATATAAAATCGTGACAATTGCCGTGGCAAACACTCCTGGTGGAAGGCAATTTCACAAATAATTTTTGCAACAATTAGGGAGTGTGGAGGGGTGAAATGGCGATTTCACATGCAGATGTGCCGGTGGGAAGGCGCTGGTAGCCCGGCGAATAGCTCTGACCCTCACGTCGCCCGCTTTTCGGTCCGCTTCGCATGGGACGGGGAGGCACAAAGGGAGCGCCTCGCCCTCCCGGGACGGCGCAGGGAGCCGCGGATTAAGTCGAGCATCAATCATGCGAAGTCCAAACAATAGCGAATTTCTCTTATGGAACAGCGTGTTGGTCTATAACTGCTCCACCCCTCTGCCCGCCTCTCCCTTTCTAATGCTGCAACAGGTTCGTTCTTTTCTTCTTTTTTTTTTTTTGTACAAGAATCCCACAGACACGCACATAAAGCTGATGACCCCCGCGTCCTTGCAGATATCCCTGGTTCGCCACCAGCAGGGCTGCTCTCTGCTCTTGCGAAACGTGCATCACTTACACTGTTATGAATTTTAAGTGTGATGACAAGTTTGTTATATATTTTTCAAACATGAAAACAGAGGTGTTATTTTTTGCCCCCCCCAGGTAGATCAGTGCTCGGAGACCACTATATGTCTGTGGCACTTTCGAATTTGTCATTTCAAGATCTATATTCTGTAACCCTGCATGTGATTATACTCTAATCTGATACGACGCTTTATTTTTGAAGGGTTGCAGGGGTATATATCATTATTATGAATAAAATGTGTACATGTACGTTTTAAGTTAGACATGCAGGAGGTGGACAACAGCCCTACTGCTTAAACTACTGGGGCTAAATAAAACAGTAATTCACCATTCGTGTGTTTGTGCTGACACTTTTCTCAATGCAATGATGTGTTCAATCATACTTTTACTAACTTCGATTACGACCTCCTTAGATTTAGTTTTCACTAGTAAAATTGGGCCTTTAGTAAGAAAAACGAAGGGGTTTGACACACAAACAGCTGATGTTAATCTTTAAAAAGCCTGTAGTTGTCTTGTGTGTTTTGTTTGGATAATAAATGACCACAAAGCTGGTGGCAACATGTCCACTAGTGGGCGACTACTGCTTCATTTTGCCCCTATCAGTTGATTTTATTTTCAAAAGGGCACAAAATGGGCACCTCTCTGTGAGCCTTTCCTCTGCTCCAAACAACAGTCTTGCGGACCTAACGTATATGTATGAATGTGTTCTGTTTCTGCGCCACCTGACCACAACTGGCGTCTGAATCACGCTCGTCCTCGTCACACCCTAAACTGCATTTCTCCTGGTTGATTCTGCAGGGTTCGGCTCAGCGTCTGGTTCATGTAAGTATCTCTGTCACTTAAAGTTTCCTTTCAGCTGCAGCAGACAGAAGGAGAGAAAAAAAAGAAGCCCACTTGCTTCTTTCTCTCATGATAGTGTCTCCAATCTTATCTTGATCAGGGTCTCTCTCTTCAAACACTTTCCCTCATAGCCTCTCATTATTTGTGTTATGGTAATTACCAAAGTTTCTTTTTTGCTTGTAGGTGAACCCCCCCCCCCCCCCCCCCCCCCCCCCCCCCCCCCCCCCCCCCACGCTTCTCCTATCTACATGCATTTGCTCTATACTCAATGTTTTGCTGTTCACAAGCACAAAAGAGAAAACACCTTGGTGGAGAGGCCTCGCCAATTTAGGCTTTATCTTTTGCCGAGCCGAACAAAGACGATAAGTACATAGGCATTAGGTGCATATAAACATTATTTTAGAACAGTTATTTTATCTTCCAGTATAGGTGCGGGTGAAGTGTTGGCTTCTAACAAACAATACTTTTTGTCATTTTTGACTGCTATGCAGGATATACTTAAAAATAAAAATATATATTCTGCAGTACGGCAGACGTGACATTGCTCTGAAAGACGTCTGTTAGAGATGATAAACCTTTGTCTCTGCACATTGAATAAACTCCATACAATTGAAAAGGCAAACAACCTTAGGGGACTTGGTTTTAACCTAAGGGAGAGGATAGACATTAAAATGTGTAAAACACACAAGTTGGAACATAAACAGGTGCATCACACAGTTTAGATTTCAAACACAATAAATATTCAGACAAATATCTTCTGTCCCGCAGTTTTCCAATCCCTGTTACTGCACCGTAAACATAAAAGAAATTCATAAATCTAATTACCATTTCCTCAAGCTTTTTTAATTTAACGTGCATATTAATGCGCCAGATAAACTGGCTGTTCATTGAATAGATGGCAAATGTTATTAAAGAATAATCATAATTGATCAGATGAACTGCCAACAAAATATTTTTAGAGGAGGAAGTTGCTCAGTGGATAAATACAACAAAATACTAAACATTATTATTATGATTATTATTATGTTTTCTTTAAAACTGTGATCCATTTACCTCCACTGTCAGTCTCAAGGCTTTGGAGACAGTTTCTATGATGCGACGACAAACTGCTGCCCTTCCACCGCAGCCTTGTTAACTTGTTGAGACATGCTCACATCTGCTCGGTATTATCCAGATATGTAATCATTTCCTTATGGGAATTATTTTATCATGATAGCGCGAGAGAGAGCATCTTAGGAGGAGATGGGCGAAAAAGCTTATTTTACGTTGTACCTTTCATTAAAGGAAGCTGATTTAAGATATTCATCTCATAATGTGTGGCACAGGGAGAAGCTCTGAACAGGCATGTAGGGTCTGACAAGGTGATGTTTGCTTAATAAGGAGAGCAAAGGCCCAGGAATTCCTCACCGTCATTTGGAACAAGTTAGCCCGCGTGTGAACCTTGCCTGAACTCACACAGTTTCCACGGAGGTGGCTCCATACAGTACATATAGGAGAGTATATGAAAAAGTCAAGTAGTATAAGTGGATAAAGACAAACAAAACAGAACAAGGCTATCATATAGAATATATTGACAATTTCAGCACTGTTACCTTTTCTAAATGTTCCTTTAGAGAAGTTCCCAAACCGTTCATCTGGATCTAAGGTGGGGAAAAAATGAATCTGTCAACAAAATTAGTTTTCTGTTGTTCTTGTTAAATGATGGATACAGATCTAAAACTCTGTCAAATGAAAAAAATAAGAGGAGAGAAAAACGTTCTTGGGATGAACAGTTCCCAAACTCACAATGCACGACTGCTTGTCACATTGTCACGTTGTTGTCAACAACCCTGCGCTGTTATTTTGTGCGGCAGAGGAGCGGGAAAGCAACACATGTTGTGTTGACATCGGAGTCTGGTGTCTGACTTATGAGTCATGGTTTTTCCAAAGAGATCAAAGATCCGTGGGGTCACACTGGACAAGGACACATGACAAAGTAAAGATGGTAAAACTGAGGGCGTTACGTGAGAAGACAAGCCTTCGGCATCGCAGCAGAGAGGGAATGTTGCCTCCGTATTGCAACAGCATCAGCAGGACGATCAGTTCTGCAAAGATTTGTGCGGGTGACATCACACACACAGGCAGACTCAGCTGGATGGGTGCAGGTGGGTGCAGGGGTGGCAGCAGCGGACTGGGGAGGGGGGATGATCTATCGAAGAGTGGGTGACATCCTGTCAGTGCTCATTATAGTGTGAATTCCACGTATCCTCAATTACACCTTCTCTCGGCTCGAGCAGCACAAACTAGTGATGTGACACTGGAGATAGAGGTCCGGGGAAGAAGGTAGAACGAGCGCAAATCCCGTTTGATCCCCGAGGAACAGGTGGAAGACGGTGGACAATGTGCTGCACAATCTGAGGACTGAAAAAGGAGCGCGATCGCACGCTTGGAAGCCAGGAAGTAACTGGGAACAAATGAGCAGAAAACACAAGGCACATGACAAAGCACTGCTGATGGCTGTTGTCTTCTCAGTCTCGGGATGTTCAACAGTGCTGCTTTATCCCCCTTGAACAATATGGGGGGAAAAAACAAAGAACATGTTGTCCATGTGTCCCGATGCTCTTATCACCCCACAGCAGAGCTCACCTGTCCTCTTCTGTTTGACACAAAAGAAAACCAATAAAGCACCTCTCTCCGTTTTACTGTCACACGAGATCACGCTTCCACTTCAAACGCATCACCGGTTTGTTTAACGTTGGTTTGCGTAAGGGAAAGGCGCCGGATGGTCGTGAGAGTTTAACACGATTCCCGCTACTCTGACTTGAGCGTAAACAAGGTACCATGTCATAGCCAAGCGCCGATCTTTGTGTCTTTGATGATTCGCCTCAGACTGGCACCAACACATTGAGATATTGCAACATTCTAAATGGTGTATAACCTGTCATGGCCGCCTACGATGTCCCCAAGATAAGGTTGCTTTTGGTTTAGTGTCAGTTTCCTCAAAAAATGTTTTTAAAAAGGGGGGGGGGGGGGGGGGGTATCATTGCAGTTACACAAGGAGCAATCTTGATGTTGCTACTGGGTGTTCGATAAACAGGTTACACTAACATCCAAATGTGAAGGATCACAGATGAACAGATTTCCCTGAAGCATGCGCGAACATGTCTGAGACTAAATCAGCGAGTGAGCAAATTACAAGAATTTGTCCTCGATGATATTTGTCTCTAAAAACTCCCTTCAAAGGTTTAACTGAAACAACCAGAAGTGCTTTTCCATTGATCCGAATTCTTGGTAAAACTAAAGAACTATATCTGTACTTCAACCCATTTGTGCTCTGGTCGACTTAAACATAAGGAAAATGAAGTAGGGCTGCCTTGCCATCACCTAACTATTATTATTATCATCATTATTTACAGTAGCTTTAAAACTCCTCTTTAGACTGTAACGACAACACTGGACACGATGAGTACACTGAAACCTCTGGTGAGTGTGGCTGTAAAGGAACACTGTGGGCTGCTGCTATCATTTCATTACAGTGGCCAGTGTTACAATCCATTTTGCACGACCAAGAATGCTCTGTGTGTGTTGCACTCATGTGTGAGTGTGAGTGTGTGTGGCATGTGATAGAACCAAAATGCCTGGGTATCACGCTCTGATGTGCATGCCAAATCCACTTGTCCTCTCACACAACCTACGAGTGTGGCTCTGCCGCTTCGGCTCTGCCAGCAGAGGTCTGTGGAGAGCGGCAGCACAGGAGGCAGGTCACGACCCCTTATAGCACAAATCACAATGCGATGTGCCGACTGAACTTGACCAAATGTGAGCCTCAGCCAGCTTGACTCACCATGTCTGCTTTCACTGACTGTTAATCATGTCAAAATTTTGAACACGTGTTTAATGTAGGCTTCGGGCATTTCTATTCAAAATTGAACATGGCATGTTTAACAAATGTATGCCCAATTCGATTACAAACATATAAAGTACCATAGCACTCTGAAGAAAACATATGTCTTTGTGCAGGATGAAGAAAAGAAAATTGAAGTCAAAGTGCATTCTAATTATTTTGGGACTGTGAACTGTTTTTGTGTACTTGTTGGATTTGGACAATGGATTTAGATGTTCTTGGTAAAATAACACGATAACAAGTAGAAGTCCTGCATTAAAATAATAGGTGTTATCAGCAACATTAGTACTAGTATTCATTTCATAACACAACAATCCTTTTATCATCCCTGTATATATTGTATGATGACTCACACATGAACAGGTGCACTGTGGCAGTAGTACTTAATATTCTGTTGTTGATTCATATCTTATGCTTTGTACAAAAAAATGTGCGGATCTTCAATGAAAAAGGTACAATATCTTGTTTAGAAATTTAGTATTGAGGTACAAAGGAGCAGATAATGTAATAAATTCAGTAAATGTATTTTCATTTCTTTTTTTTTCTTTCTTCAACCCACTTCCTATTAAACTATGATTTTCAATCTCATATAATCCCGAATATGACGATTTCTCTGATGTCTACTGTATCTTCTTTCACCGAGGCTGTGGACCAACATTAGACTGTGTTTAAACCCCACAGAAAACTCTATGGTGACCTAATAGCTAAATGGTTAGGACAGAGTCCCCAGTTTAACTCCGAGGCAACCAGACCGTTTACTGCATGACGTTCCCCTTCTTTGTCTCCCCCACACTTCCTGTCTCTCTTTACTGTCCATATGTAATAATGGCATCAACAACGACCAAGAAAACTTTAAAAAAACACTGCAATCTTTGCAGATGACAAGGAAACCAGTTTGGTAATCGACAATTTGCTTTGGTAAAAAATGTTACTAGACAACAAGTGACAGAAATAACAATATTAGGGAATCTCATTTCTGAATATAGGGACTTAAGTGCAATGACTAATGAAATAGTGCATTACCCACAACCTCCACTACGGTCTTGCCAGAGGCAAACAACCACATGTCTCCCAATTCCAAAGAAGACAGAACATTTCTGCTTTAATCAGTGGCTACTAAAGAAGACAAATCATAGAAAAAAAAGTAAAAGAAAAAGAAAAAGTCTCTTTGTTAATGAAGATAAAAGTAATGCCTCCATTTTGCATGCTATTACAATTAGTCTCACCACCCCCATCTGCAAGATCTTTCCAGAGAAGAGAGATCACTTGACCCCCATCTGTGACGGAATCCTGTCTTTCCATTAGGTGCTCTCCGCAACCGTAACGTCTATCTCTGCTCAGGCTGGACACAGATGCTTAAAAAAACCAGAGGGCATCACAAAGACCTCACAGACAAGAAGTCACACGGTGCCTGTGACTGAAAAGGTCCATTATTCCAACTAATCGAACTGAAGAATATCGTGCATATTCTGTCTCTTTCAGAGAATAAACTAAAGACAACAACCGCTGTGTGGATGAAATATGTCCCTGTATCCTTGATGTAAACTCACATGTAAGCACACTTGGTTCAAACTGCATGTCAATGAAGCAGCGTAAGGTTGCACGGGTTTATATGAACACCCGTAATACGGCATCAAAATACTTCAATTGAACTAATTTAATATCAGACTGACTGAAGCAGTTGAAATTTTCCCATTCTTTAATATACATGAACTACTTTCGAAAATGGCAACACTTTATTTTAACCAACCCTATATAGTATTTATGAACAATATATAAACACATTGTAATGTAGAAGTAAGTAGATATTAGGTCTTTCTTGATGTATTTGTCAACAGCTCTTCCTCCAAAGTCCTGGTAAACATGTATGATATGTAAACAAATAATAAACTATAATATCATATGACACGATTATACAGTATATCACAGTTTCCAATAATGTCAAACAGAGGTTTAAGTTATGGAACATAAAAGTTCAAATGAAGATCAGTGTCTAAGATCTTGGTTGTCATTCAGTCTAAAAAGGCAATTTGGCTGGTTGTTTTCCTGATAATCCACCTTACAAAATATGTTATTTGGTGCAGAAATGGTGGTTAGAAATAAGTAGCATAAAATAGTTGTAAAATAGCTGTTCAAGCGATTTGGGGCGACACAGCAATTCAGTGGTTAACAAATGGACCCAGGACTGATCCCTGGTGATTTTCTTTGTGTGGTATTTTAATGTTACCCAAACAAAATAAAATTGTGTGTGTCTCTGACTTCTCGTTCAGGACAGAGAATATTTTTTGTAGTGATTTGGACGATGATATTATCAGAATATTTCCCAGGCTCATTTTGAATAGTGCACGCTGGTGTTTGCATGCCCTTCCAGTGTTCATGTGCAAGGGGTTCTTGTGTATACTTCATGTGTGGCTTCATCCCTCACATGAAGCCACACTGGAGATTCAACAGTGTTTAAACTGTATAAATGAATGTCCACAAGTCTGTGCCTTTTTATCTTCCATGCACGTTCTTCAAATGGCTGCGAGCGTGAAAATAAGCAGGTAAGAGGGAACATTAAAAATGCAAAATCAAAGAGGCCAAATGTAGATCTCTTCATCCACTTTAAACTTTTTTATATATATTTGATTTCCAAGCATTCAAATGCAATTAAATTCAGTTCTATTTGTACAATACACAGGGACAGACGCTACAAATACAGGGTCCCCAGATATTGCTTCATGCTTTAGAAACAACACAAATCTGTTCTTAAAACCATTTTTGTCAGAGTAAACCTAATAGGTGAAACAAAGTTTTCTATCCAATGTTAGATGGAGACAATATTTGAAATAGCATTTAACATGCTTATTGCTTTGTTGCCCAGAGTCAGAATAGAAAACAGGGATTAACAGGAAGCCCGGCTCTGTTCAGAAAGTGTAAACTTTACTGCACAACCAACCAAAGATTTGCGTCATTCAATATTTCCGCTTCCTTGTAATTATTTTTGAACAAATATCACAAAAGACACAAATGATCGTGCATTTCTGGACTGTTGGAAATATCTGATTATAATATCATCAAATTATGATTGTTGATTCCAAAATCTGGAGGAAAATCTGTTACATTTCTAATCTTAAACTTAACCCCAATAACTTCACATAAAATCTATTAAAGAAAATATACAAAGAATTGGGGTACTATTTAATAAACTCAGAGGTATTGAGAGGTGTTTTTAAGTTCATAATGTAAGAGCAAGCTCAGTGTGAAGAAGACATTAGTAACATCTTCCACATAATTAAATTAAATCCTTCGTTTAAAGGAAATTCCTCTTTCTTTTTTCCAAGTAAAATATCTGGTCATCTGAGCGTCTCTAACTGAACTGTCACAGATGATTAGAAGAGGAACAACTCGTCTTGGTATCCCAAAGAGCATGGGGTCCTCACGAGAGAGTTATCCACAACTAGAATCAATGTCACCGTTCAGATAATCACGCATTGCTGATTCACCATGTAAGATGCATTTTGTTTGCTGCCTAACTGTGTAAAGCCTCTATTCATTTTCAGATTTTTACGCAGAAAGAACGTGGTCAACTCAATAATGACGCTTTCCTTTGGAAATTTCAGCCTCTGCTTGCCGAGAAGAAAGTGTTTTGTGCTGCATTGTTTGACTGGTCGCTGAGATTACTTCTGTGACAAACCATACTGTCAAAATTTTCAAATCTTTTTGAACTAATATGCGTGTAATCTTGTTATTCTCTTCAATGACAGATGTGTGCGAGTGTTTGGATAGTGTGGTACATTTTGTCAATTAGATTGGTTTTACATACAGTATACTATTCAGTACTTTTCATTCTGATAATTAAAGCAGTGTCTTTTGTTTGCCATGTTTCCCTTGAGATTAATGAGTTAATTTGCAATAACATAATAACTTAAGTGCTGGGTTAGTGGTTTATCATTAGTTAGACTATGCCACAGAAGAAATTAAAGTGGCAACCTTGATGTTATCCTTTACTGAAAGCCTTTTTTATTTTTTATTTATAATACATCATCATATCATACAATGTTAAAAGACATTTGTTTTTGGATTGTATTATTTAACATTGTACAAATATTCTTAGATAATGTTAACGTTATCTGTTTGTAATCAGCTACAAGTCGTTGCCTTATGTCTGAAGAGTCATGAAGGGACAGGATATTTTCAGAAATAAAAAACAAGGGCCCGTCTCTTTTGTGAGTCTTCAGTGACCTCTCCTCACTGAAAACCATGTGTTTATCACACACACACACACCACACACACACACACACACACACACACACACACACACACACACACACACACACACACACACACACACACACACACACACACACACACACACACAGAAAAAAAGCTTTACACAACATGAGTGTGAAATCACCATGTTCCAAGACTGTGGGTGAGGTGGGGTGAGGTGGGAGGGGGCTGAAGCAGCGACCCTTGAATTCATTCAGGATGTCAGTGTCCCATCTCCTCTGGGGTCAACGGTGGAAACTGATTTGGAACTCGGCGTTACTGATGTAAGATCCGTGGTACATGTAGAAAAGAAATTACACAGACAGAACAATGCGAAGGATTACACTGACTGACACCACTGAGAGACCCACATTAGTGGCTCATAACATTAATCTTAATTATAAATCAAACAACTGCTGGAAAGCATGGCATATAGGTAAAATTTAGCACATTTGCACGTTCACGCATATTAGGCATTCAGCTGCATTCTTAGCTAATGCATTTATCCACAGAGACGTTCAGTGAGTGTAGTAGTAGAATAAATGTAGCTACGACACATTAATAAGGCTCTGAAATTGTTGTTAGTTATCACTAAAAGCAGTTATACACGATAAGAAGAAGTGATTTTACAATATTGGAGTATTTCCATTGTATACCACCAGGTAGTTCTACTCTACTACGCCTGGGTAATACTTTTAGGTAATTGTACAGATATTGAACATTTTACCCCACTAAATTTGATTGACAGCTGTAGAGACTATTTTAACATTTGACAAAACATACTGTAAGATCTGTTTGTAACATACTACAGAAATCAAACCATATACGGAATATCATGTAGTTAAGATTAGCCAACTTTCAACCAGTTAGCATATTAAAATACTGCTTACATGTTAATGTATTTAATTAATATTAATCCAATAGTAAAATATACTCATGTATCATACTAGCATATGTAACCCTTAAAAAGGAGCGATGCTGTATGTTGAGTTGGCAGATCTCATTTGACTTTTTGATACTTCTGTACTTGCAGAGTTTCATGTGGTCTGACAGAATGTTAGTGATCTGTTAGTCTCTTAGGATGTACCTTTATTTTTGCTCTTTTGTTTTTGTAAATTAATATTACTGGGAGTTGTATGGTTTGTTAAGATAGCAGTGTCTTGTTATCCCCTGTGTGGGATAGGCCAGATGTTTGGCATGTCCCAGAAAAAAAGAAACCCATGAGGATCTGAGTTCTCCTACCGCCTCTGACCAAAAGTGACCATACACATAAATTAAACTAAATCAAATTATAATGACTCAAATGTAATGTTTCAATGTCTCTTTTAACAGGAACGTTTCTGTGTCCGGGCTGTGAAACACTTCTGTGTTTACATTACAAACGGATGTTAGGTGCAGGTGTTCAGAGGGGACAGTGGTGCAACAGCGCCATCTAGCGTCACGAAGACGCACTAACCAGAGCCGTTGAGAGAGAGAGTAGCGATACGGAAGTCCAAAATGCCTGCACGTCACGTGACTCATGTAGTTCCCGGAAGTTTCTTGGCGCGCAAATCGAATCCATTATTCAGAGCAACAGAACTGCGATTTATGATAATTAGTAGTCAATAGATGTATCGATTTACAATATAGCAGACCGACATGCCTATGTAGTTATTGTATGTGGTCAGTAAATACGTTTTCTTAAATCAAAAATAAATCATAAATAATCACAATCCACTTACATGCTTTAATAAGCATGTTGATTTGATTCAGATGTCTTGGTAATGTACAATCTGATTATTTAAAGGTCTTACCCTTCATAAGTGCAACACAGACGGTCCATTGATCCATTCTGTGCCACTCTAATACGTTGCTGCCGCTGCTGCTCACCTGAAAAAAGAAATGGGCCATCGGATTGAACGGAGTTGTCGCTACTCTCTCTCTCACCGGCTCTGGCGCAGACGTGGCGACAGCCTCTACGTCACTTCCGCTGTAAAACATGGCCGCGCACTGAGTAATGTCACATTAGTTCGTGTGCTGAAAACAAACAGTCAATAACGTCCGTTCTGCTTACCTGTCCAGTGTATAAAAAAAAGAGGCGACATCTGGGGGAGGATTTTACTTTATATCGTTCAACGTCCTCGGAGGTAATTCGCTTAACTATCGCTCATTCGTAGAGAGCACGCAGCATATGAACTGGAGAGGCTAAAGCTAGCCGCTAGCACAGTGAGCATTTAATGACATTTCTGTGTAGTCGAGGAGCCTTCACGTCATCACATGTGGACTGCAAACGTGTAACAGTGTCGCACAGAGCTGTCGGTGTCTGTAGAAAGTTACATTGCTAAATGCACGCTGGTCTAAATGTGTTGTTTCTTTGTGTCTGTTACAGGATAATCCAGTGAACACGATGGTGCATTTATGTGAGTTTTCAGTATGACCGCTTTCATAATTCTGTCAAGTGTCAGCAAAGACTGGGGTGTAGTTTCAAACAATAGAAATACATAGTAGGCAGCACGTAGGCAGGTATTTATTATCCTGTCGATTAGTCATAAGTGACAAATAAATAATAACAAAAACGACAACGTCTATCGTTACATATTATGCTCCATGGTTTATTTTGTTGCTCCGCAAATCACAAAATGTGCATGAAGGCAACACTAATTTGACGGAGTAAAGAAAGACAAAGAGTGAGGTCGAATCGTCAAATTGGCTTAGGAAGATTCCCAAATCTTGACATGACCCAGAAGTATTTGAAGTGACGCACGTCATCATGTAAGCTACCGTTACAAATGAATCATTTACATCTGATGTCACATGGTGGTAAAACACACTAAAACATGATGGAAGGAGCTGCTGAGTTTTTTGTTAGTTTATCTTCGGAAATTAGTTTCACCACGGCAGACGCATCCACAACATCCGCCTTCGCGTGATGACGTAGTATCCACTGAGGTCAAAGAATAGTAGATAGGAAGGACAATTACACTTCACCCAAAGGCTGCGGTCGAAAAGTAAAAAAAAATATATATAATAATTAATAATAATTTCCTAACAACTGTTCCTTAACCCCGGTGAAAAAACGTTATGAGGACAAGAAAGATGTGAAGGAAAATTGGTAAGGACTTAGGAAAAGAGGACTGCACGTACACCAGGCTTCTTATTTTAAATTAACTTTATTTACAACAGAATATATGAACAGTGACAAACTAAGATTCTTTGTCATTCAATGGGCTACATTTATCTATCAATTACTCATAGGACGTGACAGGGAAATAGATGTTGAAAATAAAAACTAACCAAAAACAGTAACATGAAAGAAATATCAGTTCAAGGAACTGAGTAAATGACATTCAGACAGATGCATAGAGTTTCCTGGCATGGTCTCTTTTTCTGATCATCTGTGGAGGAAAAACTAAAACATTACAAATAAATGTCATATGCTGTGATGCATAATGTTAAAATGATTAACATGGTAATTAATATTTACATTTCTTTTCTTACTCAGTAAGAGAGCTATGACATAATGTGTGTCTGTTCTCCCTTTTCTACTTTTTAGCACAGCCCGACAAAAGTCTTTGAAACCACTTCCTTAGACTTCAGGTTTTTACCCAGCACTGTAATGCGCTTCTTTTCATTACCTATTAATCAGTAGATTTCTTTATTATTATTAATTGCTAAATCCATAAAATGACAAAATGGTGAAAAATGCCCATCACAAATTCAAAGACCTGAAGGGGAAGTCTTCAAATGTCTTGTATTGTCTGACCAACAGTCCAAAACACAAAGATAAGAACATTAAATACAACATACATTGTTTTGGCCCATTGTAAAATCCTGACATAAATATACACCCAGTGCACAATTTATTTGGAACATCACACATAAGTTAATGAAAATCTTTCTTAAACTTTTTTCCTACCCATTTAAATCAATAAGGGAAAAACTAAATGTTTGAATAAAGATGATAAATCTTGACATGACCCGGAAGTATTTGAAGTGACGCACGTCATCATGTAAGCTACCGTTACAAATGAATCATCATCATAAATGTTTGAATAACTTCGCAACAGGACGAAAAGCTACAGCCTCTGAAATGACCATTAGATTTAATCCACACCTCTTTATGGCATTAATTCAGATATTCAGATAAGACACGTACAACCAATGAACTGCCAAATAGTCTATGTAGTTAATATATAGATGCTCTTCACTATGAAGAAAGAGAAAGGACACAGTCTAAAATGAATACATAAAATACAAAGTAAGTTATGACCGTTTTACCCCACACTCCTCTTCCCTCCATCTTGTTCAAGAAGCAAATTTGACTGAAGTGATGTGTATTTACAGATATGGAAAACTACAGTAGGGTTGCCAAGTAAGATTACATTCTGTGGTGTACACAAGACTTCATGTTAGGAAATCTGCCTCTCAGGGGATGACTTGCGAAAATTACCTCTCCTTGAAGTGTTCTTCTCTTTAACAATGCTTTCTGTTCTCACTTCCTTCTGCAGCATCACTCCTCCTAAAGCAGTACCACGGGGGTTACGTTGTCATCCGGCTGGCCCACGCAGGCCACAAACAGGCTAACAGACCCTTTTATCGCATCGTAGCCGCTTACAATAAAAGGGCAAGAGATGGTAAATATATTGAGCAGCTGGGTTCCTTTGACCCCCTCCCGAACATCAACAACGAGAAACTTGTCGGCTTCAACTTCGACCGAATCAAGTACTGGATCGGCTGTGGTGCACACCCGACAAAGCCTGTGGCCAAACTTCTAGGTGTGTATTCACATCATGAGCCTTTTCTTTAAAGGCTGATACACATTGCACAATATTACAGTCATCTTTTCAAGGGAATTATGTTACTCATATTGATTTGTTTATTTAAGGAGGTCCATCCACAACCTTTGAGCACCTACACCTTTTATTCATTTTGTAATCACTGACTTGTTTTATGTATTATCTGCCTCCATGAGTGATGACGCCCTGTCTAGTAATATTACTGTATTCACTTTGCCCTCAATCACCACGTCCACATCTCTGGTTTAAAGGATTGTATAGATAGTCAGATTAAATATGCTATCCATGGTTGTAACAAACCCGAATGTATCACACAGTTGGTTCTCTAAAAGTTACTTATTATTAAATGTATTTAGGATGGATACAAGGATTTTAGATCATCTTTAAATGATGCACCAGCTCATTTAGTCCCCAATTGCATAACCCTGGCCTTTACTAAAGTTTGCTTAAAAAGCTCTGAGTGAAAGTCTTCTTCTCTCCCTTCTCTTTTTCGGCAGGGTTGGCAGGATTCTTCCCTCTGCACCCCATGACGATAACAGAGGCAGAGCGCCGTAGAACCCAAACAGAGCTGACAGCAACAGGAACAGAGGAGGGTTTTGAGGTTGAACAGAAGAAGGCTGAAGAGTGATAATTAAAACTTGGGACTGTGTGCGATTCTTGAGCACAAAAGGATGTCACATTTATTTTTGAAATGAAGGGATTGGTTAGTTTTTCTGACTTGTTGGGTGGACTGCTCATAGCAACTTCATCTACCGCATGATAATTGCTTCAGTGGGCTCTATGAACAGACTTTATTGCAATGGATGCTTCAATTCCTTCATGTTTATGAACATGGAGTGCCATAACGGGCAGTTGTTTGTACTCATTATTTTAGGTGACTTAATTAAAGTATTTGAAAACTATTGAATTTAAATTGCAGTTTTTATTTCTAACTTTTTCAGGACCTACAAGATTTATCTGCACCAATAATTCATTTGTTAATTTTTCTTTCTTGAAAGCGACTTGTGAACTTTGATTATTCCTCCTTCTTTTTTCCATCTTTTCTTTTTTTAGCCTATTTGAATATGAACACACAAATCAATAGTGAACATCAGCTGTCAAACTGAAAGAAAGAAAGCAGACGTGGGTGGGTTGGTTGATTCCATTATTGTCAGGCTCCACAGCACTTCGATCACTTTTGGTTCAATAGAAAATCTCCACCCATATACTGTACTGCGTCTCATGGAAACCTTTGTAAACTAGAAACTAATCAGCCACTTGAGTCACATGATGTTGGGCAGTACACACTTGAAAAGGTTCATACTCAAACACAAGTGCACTTGACGTCATGCAGCTAGTGATAAAAAAGACTTACCTTTAGCCGAGACACACCTAACAACACTCAGGTGTCCATAAAAAGTCAACATGAAAGTCCACACAAATAATAAGATAACCTAGTTCTGCTGTTGATATTGCTTCTTTTAACTTTGTGGAATATTAGTAAATTTCATTCTTTCACATGTTGGTATAGTGAGAATTGACAAACTACATTCTGTACGAAGCAGCAGGGCATTGCTTAATGGTCAGCAGATATACTCATGGTAATTTCCAATACACGTGATCTGATTTATGCATCTGTTCAACATGAAAGATAAAATTGTAAAATAATAATGATAATTTCAACTATATTATGAAATTAATTCAACCTGTCGTTATTTAATGAGCAAGAAATACCCATTTCTTTTGGGTGCGTTGCAATGATTTTTGAAATATAGAAAAATTAAATAAACCAACAGAGGTGTGGAGAGCTTTACCCAAACCAATGGGGCCTCAGGATCAAGAGAAATATTTGTGTTGAACCTCGTCACACCTGCTATTGAGACCACTGATTAATCTGGCAGGGATCATATTCAACAATCTATTTATAGCATGGCTATTCAATTTAGTTGACAATGTTGTCAATATGTTGCTCAGCATGTAAATACTAGACTGAAATAATGTAAATGTCAACGATAAAACAATACAGTTTCATTTGAATAAAATAACTAATTTACACGTGTATATGGAGACCAAAACAATAAATATAAGAAATAAACTATTTTAATCATATTTTTTAATTCACTTTTTAAATGAATTACTTTTTTGCTATAATTACACTCACTCACCTCACCCACACAAGTCAATGTCCATTTCACTTTTACTGTCATTTACATCTTTGTAGATAAACGTGCACAGGGTGTGCATGTCCTTTCAGTACACCTAACAAATCCCTGCAGTGCCATGTCACAATACATAAAAAGTTTGCTTAGGGAGGGAACTACATCGGAACCACCTCAGTTTACCAGTTGATCATTGATGATACAGAGAGTTGATTTGATTGGGATAGACCAATGTTTATATGGCTTACAACTGCAAGCAGGATCAATTTTAACTGCCAGTTCATAAACGATTATCAGGGGACATTATTGGACATTGACTCTGAGACAAATTGCAGAACATTACAGTTTTTCTACTTTCTTCAGTGGAATACATCTGTGTTTATGGACTAATGGACTTTGCAGTCACTGAAATACTTCAGCTTTACTTATCATCTGAATGATAAGCTAAAAGTACGAGAAAATGAAAAATTGGATTTCCTTGGGATCTTGTAACTGGAAGAGGTTTTCCACCAATCTTATAATTCTTACTTTTGTGGTCATCATGACGTTTGCAGTCTGTGTGTTCTTGGCAGAAAGAAAGGGTAAGTGTGATTTTTATCATATTTTATAGCATAACCCTGTGAGGGAATAGCCTAAATTTACTTACAAATGATTTTGCATGCAATCTTCTTAACACTGTTATCATTACGTAGTATATTTATAGTGATAACATTTTGATATCATTAGTTTTAGTCTAGACAATCTTTCAGGGATTATGAAAATTATACGAATAAATTGACTACTCCTCACTCTTAATATGCACATTTCTCCTCACACAATACTTTATGGCTATTTGGAATATTTGTACAATGATGTTCACAAAATAATTGACTTATTATTATATTATTATTTTTTTCCCTTCATTTCAAACAAGTCATAATATATTAATAAATCAGAAAATAAAATATCCCTACTGTGTACATCGCAGCCTTTCACAATGTAACATCCGTCTGAAAAAGAATAGGAGAAGCAACATGCTTATCAGTCCTACCCCCATTCCATACAATATTTTTTTTATAATAAAACTGATAATAATCAATTTCAATATTCAATTATGTTATCATTATATTAAATTATTATGGTGAGTGGCCTTTGTTAGTTATTTTAACTGAAGAGTAATCTGAAGCAAGTTAATTTTTTAAACTTTGTAAAGGTCAGATTAATTATATTACTGACTTATAATATTACTATTATTAGTTGCTAGTAATTTAAGGTTGAATAATATTCATTACACAAGTTAGTTATGGACTGAAATTATTTCATGGGTAGCCTTCAACCTAAATTCGATGGAAGCAACACAGTTCACATAAGGATTTTGTATATTTTTTCATGTAAAACTGAACTCATAATGCAAGTTGCTCTGAGCTGTATAAATCTATGCATTATGAAAAATGATTGTCTTTACAGGGAATAAAGATGATAAACAAGATGAACCTGAGAAACCATGGAGGAAACCACAGACAGCACACAGCCCCAAAGGGCGGAATATATCAAAGCTAAACAAAACAATAAGTGAAGACTCAGAGGTTTTGGAAATTGGACCAGTATTGGTTCAAAAATCTGAAAATTATATGACTGAATCAATACATTCTGAAAAAATCATGATGAACAACATGTCTAAATCAACAATGCAGTTAAAGTCAATAACCAAATCAGTTTTATCATCCTCAACTACTGTTGTTCCAACAAGTGAAGTCACAACAAATGCAGAAACATTGATGCTTACTTCCAGCATTCCACAAACGTCTACTGCCGTAGGTACTTCACCCTCACAGACTTTGGCCGTATCTGAAACAAGTGAAACCATGACACCTACAACATCTTCCAAACCTACCAGCTCAATAAAAGCATCAACCACTTCCAATGTTGAAACTACAAAAACAAGTCTGCCCAGTGCCTCCACTACCAACGTTTTCACATCTCTTTCAACATCGCCAGTGACTTCCATATCTGCAAGTGAAACTACAGGGTCAGTCTTATCATCCTCAACCACTGTTGTTCCAACAAGTGAAGTCACAACAAATGCAGAAACATCAATGCTTACTTCCAGCATTCCACAAACATCTACTGCCATTGGTACTTCACCCACACAGACTTTGTCTGTATCTGAAACAAGTGAATCCATGACACCTACAACTTCTTCCACACCTACCAGCTCGATACAAGCATTAACCACTTCCAATGTTGAAACTACAAAAACAAGTCTGCCAAGTGCCTCAAGTACCAACATTTTCACAACTCTTTCCACATCGCCAGTGACTTCAATATCTGCAAGTGAAACTACAGGGTCAGTCTTATCATCCTCAACTACTGTTGTTCCAACAAGTGAAGTCACAACAAATCCAGAAACATCAATGCTTACTTCCAGCATTCCACAAACATCTACAGCCATTGGTACTTCACCCACACAGACTTTGGCTGTATCTGAAACAAGTGAATCCATGACACCTACAACTTCTTCCACACCTACCAGCTCGATACAAGCATCAACCACTTCCAATGTTGAAACTACAAAAACAAGTCTGCCCAGTGCCTCCACTACCAACGTTTTTTCAACTCTTTCAGCATCGCCAGTGACTTCCATATCTGCAAGTGAAACTACAGGGTCAGTCTTATCGTCCTCAACTAATGTTGTTCCAACAAGCGAAGTCACAACAAATGCAGAAACATCAATGCTTACTTCCAGCATTCCACAAACATCTACTGCTGTAGGTACTTCACCCACACAGACTTTGGCCGTAACTGAAACAAGTGAATCCATGATACCTACAACTTCTTCCACACCTACCAGCTCAATAGAAGCATCAACCACTTCCAATGTTGAAACTACAAAAACAAGTCTGCCAAGTGCCTCAAGTACCAACGTTTTCACAACTGTTTCAACATCGCCAGTGACTTCAAGATCTGCAAGTGAAACTACAGGGTCAGTCTTATCATCCTCAACTACTGTTGTTCCAACAAGTGAAGTCACAACAAATGCAGAAACATCAATGCTTACTTCCAGCATTCCACAAACATCTACAGCCATTGGTACTTCACCCACACAGACTTTGGCCGAAACTGAAACAAGTGAATCCATGACACCCACAACATCTTCCAAACCTACCAGCTCAATAGAAGCATCAACCACTTCCAATGTTGAAACTACAAGAACAAGTCTTCCAAGTGCCTCAACTACCAACGTTTTCACAACTCTTTCAACATCGTCGGAAACTTCCATATCTGCAAGTGAAACTACAGGGTCAGTCTTCTCATCCTCAACTACTGTTGTTCCAACAAGTGAAGTCACAACAAATGCAGAAACATCAATTCTTACTTCCAGCATTCCACAAACATCTACAGCCATTGGTACTTCACCCACACAAACTTTGGCCGTAACTGAAACAAGTGAATCCATGACACATACAACTTCTTCCACACCTACCAGCTCAATACAAGCATCATCTACTTCCAATGTTGAAACTACAAAAACAAGTCTGCCAAGTGCCTCAACTACCAACGTTTTCACAACTCTTTCAACATCGTCGGAAACTTCCATATCTGCAAGTGAAACTACACGGCCAGTCTTCTCATCCTCAACTACTGTTGTTCCAACAAGTGAAGTCACAACAAATGCAGAAACATCAATGCTTACTTCCAGCATTCCACAAACATCTACTGCCGTAGGTACTTCACCCACACAGACTTTGGCCGTAACTGAAACAAGTGAATCCATGACACCTACAACATCTTCCAAACCTACCAGCTCAATACAAGCATCATCTACTTCCAATGTTGGAACTACAAAAACAAGTCTGCCAAGTGCCTCAACTACCAACGTTTTCACAACTCTTTCAACATCGTCGGAAACTTCCATATCTGCAAGTGAAACTACAGGGCCAGTCTTCTCATCCTCAACTACTGTTGTTCCAACAAGTGAAGTCACAACAAATGCAGAAACATCAATGCTTACTTCCAGCATTCCACAAACATCTACTGCTGTAGGTACTTCACCCACACAGACTTTGGCCGTAACTGAAACAAGTGAATCCATGACACCTAAAACATCTTTCAAACCTACCAGCTCAATAGAAACATCAACAACTTCCAATGTTGAAACTACAAGAACAAGTCTGCCAAGTGCCTCAACTACCAACGTTTTCACAACTCTTTCAACATCGTCGGAAACTTCCATATCTGCAAGTGAAACTACACGGCCAGTCTTCTCATCCTCAACTACTGTTGTTCCAACAAGTGAAGTCACAACAAATGCAGAAACATCAATGCTTACTTCCAGCATTCCACAAACATCTACAGCCATTGGTACTTCACCCACACAGACTTTGGCCGTAACTGAAACAAGAGAATCCATGACACATACAACATCTTCCAAACCTACCAGCTCAATAGAAGCATCATCTACTTCCAATGTTGAAACTACAAAAACAAGTCTGCCAAGTGCCTCAAGTACCAACGTTTTTACAACTGTTTCAACATCGCCAGTGACTTCAATATCTGCAAGTGAAACTACACGGCCAGTCTTCTCATCCTCAACTACTGTTGTTCCAACAAGTGAAGTCACAACAAATGCAGAAACATCAATGCTTACTTCCAGCATTCCACAATCATCTACTGCCGTTGGTACTTCACCCACGCAGACTTTGGCCGTAACTGAAACAAGTGAATCCATGACACCTACAACATCTTTCAAACCTACCAGCTCAATAGAAACATCAACAACTTCCAATGTTGAAACTACAAGAACAAGTCTGCCAAGTGCCTCAACTACCAACGTTTTCACAACTCTTTCAACATCGTCGGAAACTTCCATATCTGCAAGTGAAACTACACGGCCAGTCTTCTCATCCTCAACTACTGTTGTTCCAACAAGTGAAGTCACAACAAATGCAGAAACATCAATGCTTACTTCCAGCATTCCACAAACATCTACTGCCGTAGGTACTTCACCCACACAGACTTTGGCCGTAACTGAAACAAGTGAATCCATGACACCTACAACATCTTCCAAACCTACCAGCTCAATACAAGCATCATCTACTTCCAATGTTGGAACTACAAAAACAAGTCTGCCAAGTGCCTCAACTACCAACGTTTTCACAACTCTTTCAACATCGTCGGAAACTTCCATATCTGCAAGTGAAACTACAGGGCCAGTCTTCTCATCCTCAACTACTGTTGTTCCAACAAGTGAAGTCACAACAAATGCAGAAACATCAATGCTTACTTCCAGCATTCCACAAACATCTACTGCTGTAGGTACTTCACCCACACAGACTTTGGCCGTAACTGAAACAAGTGAATCCATGACACCTAAAACATCTTTCAAACCTACCAGCTCAATAGAAACATCAACAACTTCCAATGTTGAAACTACAAGAACAAGTCTGCCAAGTGCCTCAACTACCAACGTTTTCACAACTCTTTCAACATCGTCGGAAACTTCCATATCTGCAAGTGAAACTACACGGCCAGTCTTCTCATCCTCAACTACTGTTGTTCCAACAAGTGAAGTCACAACAAATGCAGAAACATCAATGCTTACTTCCAGCATTCCACAAACATCTACAGCCATTGGTACTTCACCCACACAGACTTTGGCCGTAACTGAAACAAGAGAATCCATGACACATACAACATCTTCCAAACCTACCAGCTCAATAGAAGCATCATCTACTTCCAATGTTGAAACTACAAAAACAAGTCTGCCAAGTGCCTCAAGTACCAACGTTTTTACAACTGTTTCAACATCGCCAGTGACTTCAATATCTGCAAGTGAAACTACACGGCCAGTCTTCTCATCCTCAACTACTGTTGTTCCAACAAGTGAAGTCACAACAAATGCAGAAACATCAATGCTCACTTCCAGCATACCACTCAAATCTACAGTTATGCTAACTTCACCCACACAGACTTTGGCCGTAACTGAAACAAGGGAATCCATGACACCTACAACATCTTTCAACACACCTACCAGCTCGATACAAGCATCAACCACTTCCAATGTTGAAACTACAAAAATAAGTCTGCCAAGTGCCTCCACTACCAACGTTTTCACAACTCTTTCAACATCGCCAGTGACTTCAATACCTGCAAGTGACACTACAGGGTCAGTCTTATCATCCTCAACTACTGTTGTTCCAACAAGTGAAGTCACAACAAATGCAGAAACATCAATGCTTACTTCCAGCATTCCACAAACATCTACAGCCATTGGTACTTCACCCACACAGACTTTGGCTGTATCGGAAACAAGTGAATCCATGACACCTACAACATCTTCCAAACCTACCAGCTCAATACAAGCATCATCTACTTCCAATGTTGAAACTACAAGAACAAGTCTTCCAAGTGCCTCAACTACCAACGTTTTCACAACTCTTTCAACATCGTCGGAAACTTCCACATCTGCAAGTGAAACTACACGGCCAGTCTTCTCATCCTCAACTACTGTTGTTCCAACAAGTGAAGTCACAACAAATGCAGAAACATCAATGCTTACTTCCAGCATTCCACAAACATCTACTGCTGTAGGTACTTCACCCACACAGACTTTGGCCGTAACTGAAACAAGTGAATCCATGACACCTACAACATCTTCCAAACCTACCAGCTCAATAGAAGCATCATCTACTTCCAATGTTGAAACTACAAAAACAAGTCTGCCAAGTGCCTCCTCTACCAACGTTTTCACAACTCTTTCAACATCGCCAGTGACTTCCATATCTGCAAGTGAGACCACAGGGTCAGTCTTATCATCCTCAACCACTGTTGTTCCAACAAGTGAAGTCACAACAAATGCAGAAACATCAATGCTTACTTCCAGCATTCCACAAACATCTACTGCCGTAGGTACTTCACCCACACAGACTTTGGCTGTATCTGAAACAAGTGAATCCATGACACCTACAACTTCTTCCACACCTACCAGCTCAATACAAGCATCATCTACTTCCAATGTTGAAACTACAAAAACAAGTCTGCCAAGTGCCTCCACTACCAACGTTTTCACAACTCTTTCAACATCGCCAGTGACTTCCATATCTGCAAGTGAGACCACAGGGTCAGTCTTATCATCCTCAACCACTGTTGTTCCAACAAGTGAAGTCACAACAAATGCAGAAATATCAATGCTCACTTCCAGCATACCACTCAAATCTACAGCTATGCTGACTTCACCCACACAGACGTTGCCTGTATCTGAAGCAAATGAATTCATGACATCTACAACTTCTTCCACACCTACCAGCTCAATACAAGCATCAACCACTTCCAACGTTGAAACTACAAAAACAAGTCTGCCAAGTGCCTCCACTACCAACGTTTTCACAACTCTTTCAACATCGCCAGTGACTTCCATATCTGCAAGTGAAACTACAGGGTCAGTCTTATCATCCTCAACCACTGTTGTTAAAACAAGTGAAGTCACAACAAATGCAGAAACATCAATGCTTACTTCCAGCATTCCACAAACATCTACAGCCATTGGTACTTCACCCACACAGACTTTGGCCGTAACTGAAACAAGTGAATCCATGACACCTACAACATCTTCCAAACCTACCAGCTCAATACAAGCATCATCTACTTCCAATGTTGAAACTACAAGAACAAGTCTTCCAAGTGCCTCAACTACCAACGTTTTCACAACTCTTTCAACATCGTCGGAAACTTCCACATCTGCAAGTGAAACTACACGGCCAGTCTTCTCATCCTCAACTACTGTTGTTCCAACAAGTGAAGTCACAACAAATGCAGAAACATCAATGCTTACTTCCAGCATTCCACAAACATCTACTGCTGTAGGTACTTCACCCACACAGACTTTGGCCGTAACTGAAACAAGTGAATCCATGACACCTACAACATCTTCCAAACCTACCAGCTCAATACAAGCATCATCTACTTCCAATGTTGAAACTACAAGAACAAGTCTTCCAAGTGCCTCAACTACCAACGTTTTCACAACTCTTTCAACATCGTCGGAAACTTCCACATCTGCAAGTGAAACTACACGGCCAGTCTTCTCATCCTCAACTACTGTTGTTCCAACAAGTGAAGTCACAACAAATGCAGAAACATCAATGCTTACTTCCAGCATTCCACAAACATCTACTGCTGTAGGTACTTCACCCACACAGACTTTGGCCGTAACTGAAACAAGTGAATCCATGACACCCACAACATCTTCCAAACCTACCAGCTCAATAGAAGCATCAACCACTTCCAATGTTGAAACTACAAGAACAAGTCTTCCAAGTGCCTCAACTACCAACGTTTTCACAACTCTTTCAACATCGTCGGAAACTTCCATATCTGCAAGTGAAACTACACGGCCAGTCTTCTCATCCTCAACTACTGTTGTTCCAACAAGTGAAGTCACAACAAATGCAGAAACATCAATTCTTACTTCCAGCATTCCACAAACATCTACAGCCATTGGTACTTCACCCACACAGACTTTGGCTGTATCTGAAACAAGTGAATCCATGACACCTACAACTTCTTCCACACCTACCAGCTCGATAAAAGCATCAACCACTTCCAATGTTGAAACTACAAAAACAAGTCTGCCAAGTGCCTCCACTAGCAACGTTTTCACAACTCTTTCAACATCGCCACTGACTTCCATATCTGCAAGTGAAACTACAGGGTCAGTCTTATCATCCTCAACCACTGTTGTTACAACAAGTGAAGTCACAACAAATGCAGAAACATCAATGCTTACTTCCAGCATTCAACAAACATCTACTGCCGTAGGTACTTCACCCACACAGACTTTGGCCGTAACTGAAACAAGTGAATCCATGACACCTACAACTTCTTCCACACCTACCAGCTCGATACAAGCATCAACCACTTCCAATGTTGAAACTACAAAAACAAGTCTGCCAAGTGCCTCCACTACCAACGTTTTCACAACTCTTTCAACATCGTCGGAAACTTCCATATCTGCAAGTGAAACTACACGGCCAGTCTTCTCATCCTCAACTACTGTTGTTCCAACAAGTGAAGTCACAACAAATGCAGAAACATCAATGCTTACTTCCACCATTCCACAAACATCTACAGCCATTGGTACTTCACCCACACAGACTTTGGCTGTATCTGAAACAAGTGAATCCATGACACCTACAACTTCTTCCAAACCTACCAGCTCAATAGAAGCATCATCTACTTCCAATGTTGAAACTACAAAAACAAGTCTGCCAAGTGCCTCAAGTACCAACGTTTTCACAACTGTTTCAACATCGCCAGTGACTTCAATATCTGCAAGTGAAACTACACGGCCAGTCTTCTCATCCTCAACTACTGTTGTTCCAACAAGTGAAGTCACAACAAATTCAGAAACATCAATGCTTACTTCCAGCATTCCACAAACATCTACTGCCGTAGGTACTTCACCCACACAGACTTTGGCCGTAACTGAAACAAGTGAATCCATGACACCTACAACATCTTCCAAACCTACCAGCTCAATACAAGCATCATCTACTTCCAATGTTGAAACTACAAGAACAAGTCTTCCAAGTGCCTCATCTACCAACGTTTTCACAACTCTTTCAACATCGTCGGAAACTTCCATATCTGCAAGTGAAACTACACGGCCAGTCTTCTCATCCTCAACTACTGTTGTTCCAACAAGTGAAGTCACAACAAATGCAGAAACATCAATGCTTACTTCCAGCATTCCACAAACATCTACAGCCATTGGTACTTCACCCACACAGACTTTGGCCGTAACTGAAACAAGTGAATCCATGACACATACAACTTCTTCCACACCTACCAGCTCAATACAAGCACCATCTACTTCCAGTGTTGAAACTACAAAAACAAGTCTTCCAAGTGCCTCCACGACCAACGTTTTCACAACTCTTTCAACATCGTCAGAAACTTCCATATCTGCAAGTGAAACTACAGGGCCAGTCTTATCATCCTCAACCACTGTTGTTCCAACAAGTGAAGTCACAACAAATGCAGAAACATCAATGCTTACTTCCAGCATTCAACAAACATCTACTGCCGTAGGTACTTCACCCACACAGACTTTGGCCGTAACTGAAACAAGAGAATCCATGACACCTACAACATCTTCCAAACCTACCAGCTCAATAGAAGCATCAGCTACTTCCAATGTTGAAACTACAAAAACAAGTCTGCCAAGAGCCTCCTCTACCAACGTTTTCACAACTCTTTCAACATCGCCAGTGACTTCCATATCTGCAAGTGAGACTACAGGGTCAGTCTTATCATCCTCAACCACTGTTGTTCCAACAAGTGAAGTCACAACAAATGCAGAAACATCAATGCTCACGTCCAGCATACCACTCAAATCTACAGCTATGCTAACTTCACCCACACAGACGTTGCCTGTATCTGAAGCAAATGAATTCATGACATCTACAACTTCTTCCACACCTACCAGCTCGATACAAGCATCAACCACTTCCAATGTTGAAACTACAAAAACAAGTCTGCCAAGTGCCTCAAGTACCAACATTTTCACAACGCTTTCAACATCGTCAGAAACTTCCATATCTGCAAGTGAAACTACACGGCCAGTCTTCTCATCCTCAACTACTGTTGTTCCAACAAGTGAAGTCACAACAAATGCAGAAACATCAATGCTTACTTCCAGCATTCCACAAACATCTACAGCCATTGGTACTTCACCCACACAGACTTTGGCAGTAACTGAAACAAGTGAATCCATGACACATACAACTTCTTCCACACCTACCAGCTCAATACAAGCATCATCTACTTCCAGTGTTGAAACTACAAAAACAAGTCTGCCAAGTGCCTCCACTACCAACGTTTTCACAACTCTTTCAACATCGTCAGAAACTTCCATATCTGCAAGTGAAACTACAGGGTCAGTCTTATCATCCTCAACCACTGTTGTTCCAACAAGTGAAGTCACAACAAATGCAGAAACATCAATGCTTACTTCCAGCATTCCACAAACATCTACTGCCGTAGGTACTTCACCCACACAGACTTTGGCCGTAACTGAAACAAGAGAATCCATGACACCTACAACATCTTCCAAACCTACCAGCTCAATAGAAGCATCATCTACTTCCAATGTTGAAAATACAAAAACAAGTCTGACAAGTGCCTCCACTACCAACATTTTCACAACTCTTTCAACATCGCCAGTGACTTCCATATCTGCAAGTGAAACTACAGGGTCAGTCTTATCATCCTCAACTACTGTTGTTCCAACAAGTGAAGTCACAACAAATGCAGAAACATCAATGCTTACTTCCAGCATTCCACAAACATCTACTGCCGTAGGTACTTCACCCACACAGACTTTGGCCGTAACTGACACAAGTGAATCCATGACACCCACAACATCTTCCAAACCTACCAGCTCAATAGAAGCATCAACCACTTCCAATGTTGAAACTACAAAAACAAGTCTGCCAAGTGCCTCAACTGCCAACGTTTTCACAACTCTTTCAACATCGTCGGAAACTTCCATATCTGCAAGTGAAACTACACGGCCAGTCTTCTCATCCTCAACTACTGTTGTTCCAACAAGTGAAGTCACAACAAATGCAGAAACATCAATGCTTACTTCCAGCATTCCACAAACATCTACTGCTGTAGGTACTTCACCCACACAGACTTTGGCCGTAACTGAAACAAGTGAATCCATGACACCCACAACATCTTCCAAACCTACCAGCTCAATAGAAGCATCAACCACTTCCAATGTTGAAACTACAAGAACAAGTCTTCCAAGTGCCTCAACTACCAACGTTTTCACAACTCTTTCAACATCGTCGGAAACTTCCATATCTGCTAGTGAAACTACACGGCCAGTCTTCTCATCCTCAACTACTGTTGTTCCAACAAGTGAAGTCACAACAAATGCAGAAACATCAATTCTTACTTCCATTATTCCACAAACATCTACAGCCATTGGTACTTCACCCACACAGACTTTGGCCGTAACTGAAACAAGAGAATCCATGACACCTACAACATCTTCCAAACCTACCAGCTCAATAGAAGCATCATCTACTTCCAATGTTGAAACTACAAAAACAAGTCTGCCAAGTGCCTCCTCTACCAACGTTTTCACAACTCTTTCAACATCGCCAGTGACTTCCATATCTGCAAGTGAGACCACAGGGTCAGTCTTATCATCCTCAACCACTGTTGTTCCAACAAGTGAAGTCACAACAAATGCAGAAACATCAATGCTCACTTCCAGCATACCACTCAAATCTACAGCTATGCTAACTTCACCCACACAGACATTGCCTGTATCTGAAGCAAATGAATTCATGACATCTACAACTTCTTCCACACCTACCCGCTCGATACAAGCATCAACCACTTCCAATGTTGAAACTACAAAAACAAGTCTGCCAAGTGCCTCAAGTACCAACATTTTCACAACTCTTTCAACATCGTCAGAAACTTCCATATCTGCAAGTGAAACTACACGGCCAGTCTTCTCATCCTCAACTACTGTTGTTCCAACAAGTGAAGTCACAACAAATGCAGAAACATCAATGCTTACTTCCAGCATTCCACAAACATCTACAGCCATTGGTACTTCACCCACACAGACTTTGGCCGTAACTGAAACAAGTGAATCCATGACACATACAACTTCTTCCACACCTACCAGCTCAATACAAGCATCATCTACTTCCAGTGTTGAAACTACAAAAACAAGTCTGCCAAGTGCCTCCACTACCAACGTTTTCACAACTCTTTCAACATCGTCAGAAACTTCCATATCTGCAAGTGAAACTACAGGGTCAGTCTTATCATCCTCAACCACTGTTGTTCCAACAAGTGAAGTCACAACAAATGCAGAAACATCATTGCTTACTTCCAGCATTCCACAAACATCTACTGCCGTAGGTACTTCACCCACACAGACTTTGGCCGTAACTGAAACAAGAGAATCCATGACACCTACAACATCTTCCAAACCTACCAGCTCAATAGAAGCATCATCTACTTCCAATGTTGAAACTACAAAAACAAGTCTTCCAAGTGCCTCAACTACCAACGTTTTCACAATTCTTTCAACATCGTCGGAAACTTCCATATCTGCAAGTGAAACTACACGGCCAGTCTTCTCATCCTCAACTACTGTTGTTCCAACAAGTGAAGTCACAACAAATGCAGAAACATCAATTCTTACTTCCATTATTCCACAAACATCTACAGCCATTGGTACTTCACCCACACAGACTTTGGCCGTAACTGAAACAAGAGAATCCATGACACCTACAACATCTTCCAAACCTACCAGCTCAATAGAAGCATCATCTACTTCCAATGTTGAAACTACAAAAACAAGTCTGCCAAGTGCCTCCTCTACCAACGTTTTCACAACTCTTTCAACATCGCCAGTGACTTCCATATCTGCAAGTGAGACCACAGGGTCAGTCTTATCATCCTCAACCACTGTTGTTCCAACAAGTGAAGTCACAACAAATGCAGAAACATCAATGCTCACTTCCAGCATACCACTCAAATCTACAGCTATGCTAACTTCACCCACACAGACATTGCCTGTATCTGAAGCAAATGAATTCATGACATCTACAACTTCTTCCACACCTACCCGCTCGATACAAGCATCAACCACTTCCAATGTTGAAACTACAAAAACAAGTCTGCCAAGTGCCTCAAGTACCAACATTTTCACAACTCTTTCAACATCGTCAGAAACTTCCATATCTGCAAGTGAAACTACACGGCCAGTCTTCTCATCCTCAACTACTGTTGTTCCAACAAGTGAAGTCACAACAAATGCAGAAACATCAATGCTTACTTCCAGCATTCCACAAACATCTACAGCCATTGGTACTTCACCCACACAGACTTTGGCCGTAACTGAAACAAGTGAATCCATGACACATACAACTTCTTCCACACCTACCAGCTCAATACAAGCATCATCTACTTCCAGTGTTGAAACTACAAAAACAAGTCTGCCAAGTGCCTCCACTACCAACGTTTTCACAACTCTTTCAACATCGTCAGTGACTTCCATATCTGCAAGTGAAACTACACGGCCAGTCTTCTCATCCTCAACTACTGTTGTTCCAACAAGTGAAGTCACAACAAATGCAGATACATCAATGCTTACTTCCAGCATTCCACAAACATCTACTGCCGTAGGTACTTCACCCACACAGACTTTGGCCGTAACTGAAACAAGTGAATCCATGACACCCACAACATCTTCCACACCTACCAGCTCAATAGAAGCATCAACCACTTCCAATGTTGAAACTACAAGAACAAGTCTTCCAAGTGCCTCAACTACGAACGTTTTCACAACTCTTTCAACATCGTCGGAAACTTCCATATCTGCAAGTGAAACTACACGGCCAGTCTTCTCATTCTCAACTACTGTTGTTCCAACAAGTGAAGTCACAACAAATGCAGAAACATCAATTCTTACTTCCAGCATTCCACAAACATCTACAGCCATTGGTACTTCACCCACACAGACTTTGGCTGTATCTGAAACAAGTGAATCCATGACACCTACAACTTCTTCCACACCTACAAGCTCGATACAAGCATCAACCACTTCCAATGTTGAAACTACAAAAACAAGTCTGCCAAGTGCCTCCACTACCAACGTTTTCACAACTCTTTCAACATCGCCACTGACTTCCATATCTGCAAGTGAAACTACAGGGTCAGTCTTATCATCCTCAACCACTGTTGTTACAACAAGTGAAGTCACAACAAATGCAGAAACATCAATTCTTACTTCCAGCATTCCACAAACATCTACAGCCATTGGTACTTCACCCACACAGACTTTGGCTGTATCTGAAACAAGTGAATCCATGACACCTACAACTTCTTCCACACCTACAAGCTCGATACAAGCATCAACCACTTCCAATGTTGAAACTACAAAAACAAGTCTGCCCAGTGCCTCCACTACCAACGTTTTCACAACTCTTTCAACATCGCCACTGACTTCCATATCTGCAAGTGAAACTACAGGGTCAGTCTTATCATCCTCAACCACTGTTGTTACAACAAGTGAAGTCACAACAAATGCAGAAACATCAATGCATACTTCCAGCATTCCACAAACATCTACAGCCATTGGTACTTCACCCACACAGACTTTGGCCGTAACTGAAACAAGTGAATCCATGACACCCACAACATCTTCCAAACCTACCAGCTCAATACAAGCATCATCTACTTCCAGTGTTGAAACTACAAAAACAAGTCTGCCAAGTGCCTCCACTACCAACGTTTTCACAACTCTTTCAACATCGTCAGAAACTTCCATATCTGCAAGTGAAACTACAGGGTCAGTCTTATCATCCTCAACCACTGTTGTTCCAACAAGTGAAGTCACAACAAATGCAGAAACATCAATGCTTACTTCCAGCATTCCACAAACATCTACTGCCGTAGGTACTTCACCCACACAGACTTTGGCCGTAACTGAAACAAGTGAATCCATGACACCTACAACATCTTCCAAACCTACCAGCTCAATACAAGCATCATCTACTTCCAATGTTGGAACTACAAAAACAAGTCTGCCAAGTGCCTCAACTACCAACGTTTTCACAACTCTTTCAACATCGTCGGAAACTTCCATATCTGCAAGTGAAACTACAGGGCCAGTCTTCTCATCCTCAACTACTGTTGTTCCAACAAGTGAAGTCACAACAAATGCAGAAACATCAATGCTTACTTCCAGCATTCAACGAACATCTACTGCCGTAGGTACTTCACCCACACAGACTTTGGCCGTAACTGAAACAAGTGAATCCATGACACCTACAACATCTTTCAAACCTACCAGCTCAATAGAAACATCAACAACTTCCAATGTTGAAACTACAAGAACAAGTCTGCCAAGTGCCTCAACTACCAACGTTTTCACAACTCTTTCAACATCGTCGGAAACTTCCATATCTGCAAGTGAAACTACACGGCCAGTCTTCTCATCCTCAACTACTGTTGTTCCAACAAGTGAAGTCACAACAAATGCAGAAACATCAATGCTTACTTCCAGCATTCCACAAACATCTACTGCTGTAGGTACTTCACCCACACAGACTTTGGCCGAAACTGAAACAAGTGAATCCATGACACCCACAACATCTTCCAAACCTACCAGCTCAATAGAAGCATCAACCACTTCCAATGTTGAAACTACAAGAACAAGTCTTCCAAGTGCCTCAACTACCAACGTTTTCACAACTCTTTCAACATCGTCGGAAACTTCCATATCTGCAAGTGAAACTACACGGCCAGTCTTCTCATCCTCAACTACTGTTGTTCCAACAAGTGAAGTCACAACAAATGCAGAAACATCAATTCTTACTTCCAGCATTCCACAAACATCTACAGCCATTGGTACTTCACCCACACAGACTTTGGCCGTAACAGAAACAAGTGAATCCATGACACATACAACTTCTTCCACACCTACCAGCTCAATACAAGCATCATCTACTTCCAATGTTGAAACTACAAAAACAAGTCTGCCAAGTGCCTCCACTACCAACGTTTTCACAACTGTTTCAACATCGTCAGAAACTTCCATATCTGCAAGTGAAACTACACGGCCAGTCTTCTCATCCTCAACTACTGTTGTTCCAACAAGTGAAGTCACAACAAATGCAGAAACATCAATTCTTACTTCCAGCATTCAACAAACATCTACTGCCGTAGGTACTTCACCCACACAGACTTTGGCCGTAACTGAAACAAGTGAATCCATGACACCTACAACATCTTTCAAACCTACCAGCTCAATAGAAACATCAACAACTTCCAATGTTGAAACTACAAGAACAAGTCTGCCAAGTGCCTCAACTACCAACGTTTTCACAACTCTTTCAACATCGTCGGAAACTTCCATATCTGCAAGTGAAACTACACGGCCAGTCTTCTCATCCTCAACTACTGTTGTTCCAACAAGTGAAGTCACAACAAATGCAGAAACATCAATGCTTACTTCCAGCATTCCACAAACATCTACAGCCATTGGTACTTCACCCACACAGACTTTGGCCGTAACTGAAACAAGAGAATCCATGACACATACAACATCTTCCAAACCTACCAGCTCAATAGAAGCATCATCTACTTCCAATGTTGAAACTACAAAAACAAGTCTGCCAAGTGCCTCAAGTACCAACGTTTTTACAACTGTTTCAACATCGCCAGTGACTTCAATATCTGCAAGTGAAACTACACGGCCAGTCTTCTCATCCTCAACTACTGTTGTTCCAACAAGTGAAGTCACAACAAATGCAGAAACATCAATGCTTACTTCCAGCATTCCACAATCATCTACTGCCGTAGGTACTTCACCCACGCAAACTTTGGCCGTAACTGAAACAAGTGAATCCATGACACCTACAACATCTTTCAAACCTACCAGCTCAATAGAAGCATCAACAACTTCCAATGTTGAAACTACAAAAACAAGTCTGCCAAGTGCCTCCACTACCAACGTTTTCACAACTCTTTCAACATCGTCAGAAACTTCCATATCTGCAAGTGAAACTACAGGGTCAGTCTTATCATCCTCAACCACTGTTGTTCCAACAAGTGTAGTCACAACAAATGCAGAAACATCAATGCTTACTTCCAGCATTCCACAAACATCTACTGCTGTAGGTACTTCACCCACACAGACTTTGGCCGTAACTGAAACAAGAGAATCCATGACACCTACAACATCTTCCAAACCTACCAGCTCAATACAAGCATCATCTACTTCCAATGTTGAAACTACAAGAACAAGTCTTCCAAGTGCCTCAACTACCAACGTTTTCACAACTCTTTCAACATCGTCGGAAACTTCCATATCTGCAAGTGAAACTACACGGCCAGTCTTCTCATCCTCAACTACTGTTGTTCCAACAAGTGAAGTCACAACAAATGCAGAAACATCAATGCTTACTTCCAGCATTCCACAAACATCTACAGCCATTGGTACTTCACCCACACAGACTTTGGCTGTATCTGAAACAAGTGAATCCATGACACCTACAACTTCTTCCACACCTACCAGCTCGATACAAGCATCAACCACTTCCAACGTTGAAACTACAAAAACAAGTCTGCCAAGTGCCTCCACTACCAACGTTTTCACAACTCTTTCAACATCGCCAGTGACTTCCATATCTGCAAGTGAAACTACAGGGTCAGTCTTATCATCCTCAACCACTGTTGTTACAACAAGTGAAGTCACAACAAATGCAGAAACATCAATGCTTACTTCCAGCATTCCACAAACATCTACAGCCATTGGTGCTTTACCCACACAGACTTTGGCCGTAACTGAAACAAGTGAATCCATGACACATACAACTTCTTCCACACCTACCAGCTCAATACAAGCATCATCTACATCCAGTGTTGAAACTACAAAAACAAGTCTGCCAAGTGCCTCCACTACCACCGTTTTCACAACTCTTTCAACATCGCCAGTGACTTCAATACCTGCAAGTGAAACTACAGGGTCAGTCTTATCATCCTCAACTACTGTTGTTCCAACAAGTGAAGTCACAACAAATGCAGAAACATCAATGCTTACTTCCAGCATTCCACAAACATCTACAGCCATTGGTACTTCACCCACACAGATTTTGGCTGTACCGGAAACAAGTGAATCCATGACACCTACAACTTCTTCCACACCTACCAGCTCAATACAAGCATCATCTACTTCCAGTGTTGAAACTACAAAAACAAGTCTGCCAAGTGCCTCCACTACCAACGTTTTCACAACTCTTTCAACATCGTCAGAAACTTCCATATCTGCAAGTGAAACTACAGGGTCAGTCTTATCATCCTCAACCACTGTTGTTCCAACAAGTGAAGTCACAACAAATGCAGAAACATCAATGCTTACTTCCAGCATTCAACAAACATCTACTGCCGTAGGTACTTCACCCACACAGACTTTGGCCGTAACTGAAACAAGAGAATCCATGACACCTACAACATCTTCCAAACCTACCAGCTCAATAGAAGCATCATCTACTTCCAATGTTGAAACTACAAAAACAAGTCTTCCAAGTGCCTCAACTACCAACGTTTTCACAACTCTTTCAACATCGTCGGAAACTTCCATATCTGCAAGTGAAACTACACGGCCAGTCTTCTCATCCTCAACTACTGTTGTTCCAACAAGTGAAGTCACAACAAATGCAGAAACATCAATTCTTACTTCCATTATTCCACAAACATCTACAGCCATTGGTACTTCACCCACACAGACTTTGGCCGTAACTGAAACAAGAGAATCCATGACACCTACAACATCTTCCAAACCTACCAGCTCAATAGAAGCATCATCTACTTCCAATGTTGAAACTACAAAAACAAGTCTGCCAAGTGCCTCCTCTACCAACGTTTTCACAACTCTTTCAACATCGCCAGTGACTTCCATATCTGCAAGTGAGACCACAGGGTCAGTCTTATCATCCTCAACCACTGTTGTTCCAACAAGTGAAGTCACAACAAATGCAGAAACATCAATGCTCACTTCCAGCATACCACTCAAATCTATAGCTATGCTAACTTCACCCACACAGACATTGCCTGTATCTGAAGCAAATGAATTCATGACATCTACAACTTCTTCCACACCTACCCGCTCGATACAAGCATCAACCACTTCCAATGTTGAAACTACAAAAACAAGTCTGCCAAGTGCCTCAAGTACCAACATTTTCACAACTCTTTCAACATCGTCAGAAACTTCCATATCTGCAAGTGAAACTACACGGCCAGTCTTCTCATCCTCAACTACTGTTGTTCCAACAAGTGAAGTCACAACAAATGCAGAAACATCAATGCTTACTTCCAGCATTCCACAAACATCTACAGCCATTGGTACTTCACCCACACAGACTTTGGCCGTAACTGAAACAAGTGAATCCATGACACATACAACTTCTTCCACACCTACCAGCTCAATACAAGCATCATCTACTTCCAGTGTTGAAACTACAAAAACAAGTCTGCCAAGTGCCTCCACTACCAACGTTTTCACAACTCTTTCAACATCGTCAGTGACTTCCATATCTGCAAGTGAAACTACACGGCCAGTCTTCTCATCCTCAACTACTGTTGTTCCAACAAGTGAAGTCACAACAAATGCAGATACATCAATGCTTACTTCCAGCATTCCACAAACATCTACTGCCGTAGGTACTTCACCCACACAGACTTTGGCCGTAACTGAAACAAGTGAATCCATGACACCCACAACATCTTACACACCTACCAGCTCAATAGAAGCATCAACCACTTCCAATGTTGAAACCACAAGAACAAGTCTTCCAAGTGCCTCAACTACGAACGTTTTCACAACTCTTTCAACATCGTCGGAAACTTCCATATCTGCAAGTGAAACTACACGGCCAGTCTTCTCATTCTCAACTACTGTTGTTCCAACAAGTGAAGTCACAACAAATGCAGAAACATCAATTCTTACTTCCAGCATTCCACAAACATCTACAGCCATTGGTACTTCACCCACACAGACTTTGGCTGTATCTGAAACAAGTGAATCCATGACACCTACAACTTCTTCCACACCTACAAGCTCGATACAAGCATCAACCACTTCCAATGTTGAAACTACAAAAACAAGTCTGCCAAGTGCCTCCACTACCAACGTTTTCACAACTCTTTCAACATCGCCACTGACTTCCATATCTGCAAGTGAAACTACAGGGTCAGTCTTATCATCCTCAACCACTGTTGTTACAACAAGTGAAGTCACAACAAATGCAGAAACATCAATTCTTACTTCCAGCATTCCACAAACATCTACAGCCATTGGTACTTCACCCACACAGACTTTGGCTGTATCTGAAACAAGTGAATCCATGACACCTACAACTTCTTCCACACCTACAAGCTCGATACAAGCATCAACCACTTCCAATGTTGAAACTACAAAAACAAGTCTGCCAAGTGCCTCCACTACCAACGTTTTCACAACTCTTTCAACATCGTCAGAAACTTCCATATCTGCAAGTGAAACTACAGGGTCAGTCTTATCATCCTCAACCACTGTTGTTCCAACAAGTGAAGTCACAACAAATGCAGAAACATCAATGCTTACTTCCAGCATTCCACAAACATCTACTGCCGTAGGTACTTCACCCACACAGACTTTGGCCGTAACTGAAACAAGTGAATCCATGACACCTACAACATCTTCCAAACCTACCAGCTCAATACAAGCATCATCTACTTCCAATGTTGGAACTACAAAAACAAGTCTGCCAAGTGCCTCAACTACCAACGTTTTCACAACTCTTTCAACATCGTCGGAAACTTCCATATCTGCAAGTGAAACTACACGGCCAGTCTTCTCATCCTCAACTACTGTTGTTCCAACAAGTGAAGTCACAACAAATGCAGAAACATCAATGCTTACTTCCAGCATTCCACAAACATCTACAGCCATTGGTACTTCACCCACACAGACTTTGGCCGTAACTGAAACAAGAGAATCCATGACACATACAACATCTTCCAAACCTACCAGCTCAATAGAAGCATCATCTACTTCCAATGTTGAAACTACAAAAACAAGTCTGCCAAGTGCCTCAAGTACCAACGTTTTTACAACTGTTTCAACATCGCCAGTGACTTCAATATCTGCAAGTGAAACTACACGGCCAGTCTTCTCATCCTCAACTACTGTTGTTCCAACAAGTGAAGTCACAACAAATGCAGAAACATCAATGCTTACTTCCAGCATTCCACAATCATCTACTGCCGTAGGTACTTCACCCACGCAAACTTTGGCCGTAACTGAAACAAGTGAATCCATGACACCTACAACATCTTTCAAACCTACCAGCTCAATAGAAGCATCAACAACTTCCAATGTTGAAACTACAAAAACAAGTCTGCCAAGTGCCTCCACTACCAACGTTTTCACAACTCTTTCAACATCGTCAGAAACTTCCATATCTGCAAGTGAAACTACAGGGTCAGTCTTATCATCCTCAACCACTGTTGTTCCAACAAGTGTAGTCACAACAAATGCAGAAACATCAATGCTTACTTCCAGCATTCCACAAACATCTACTGCTGTAGGTACTTCACCCACACAGACTTTGGCCGTAACTGAAACAAGAGAATCCATGACACCTACAACATCTTCCAAACCTACCAGCTCAATACAAGCATCATCTACTTCCAATGTTGAAACTACAAGAACAAGTCTTCCAAGTGCCTCAACTACCAACGTTTTCACAACTCTTTCAACATCGTCGGAAACTGCCATATCTGCAAGTGAAACTACACGGCCAGTCTTCTCATCCTCAACTACTGTTGTTCCAACAAGTGAAGTCACAACAAATGCAGAAACATCAATGCTTACTTCCAGCATTCCACAAACATCTACAGCCATTGGTACTTCACCCACACAGACTTTGGCTGTATCTGAAACAAGTGAATCCATGACACCTACAACTTCTTCCACACCTACCAGCTCGATACAAGCATCAACCACTTCCAACGTTGAAACTACAAAAACAAGTCTGCCAAGTGCCTCCACTACCAACGTTTTCACAACTCTTTCAACATCGCCAGTGACTTCCATATCTGCAAGTGAAACTACAGGGTCAGTCTTATCATCCTCAACCACTGTTGTTACAACAAGTGAAGTCACAACAAATGCAGAAACATCAATGCTTACTTCCAGCATTCCACAAACATCTACAGCCATTGGTACTTCACCCACACAGACTTTGGCCGTAACTGAAACAAGTGAATCCATGACACATACAACTTCTTCCACACCTACCAGCTCAATACAAGCATCATCTACATCCAGTGTTGAAACTACAAAAACAAGTCTGCCAAGTGCCTCCACTACCACCGTTTTCACAACTCTTTCAACATCGCCAGTGACTTCCATATCTGCAAGTGAAAATACAGGGTCAGTCTTATCATCCTCAACCACTGTTGTTCCAACAAGTGAAGTCACAACAAATGCAGAAACATCAATGCTCACTTCCAGCATACCACTCAAATCTACAGTTATGCTAACTTCACCCACACAGACTTTGGCCGTAACTGAAACAAGGGAATCCATGACACCTACAACATCTTTCAACACACCTACCAGCTCGGTACAAGCATCAACCACTTCCAATGTTGAAACTACAAAAACAAGTCTGCCAAGTGCCTCCACTACCAACGTTTTCACAACTCTTTCAACATCGCCAGTGACTTCAATACCTGCAAGTGAAACTACAGGGTCAGTCTTATCATCCTCAACTACTGTTGTTCCAACAAGTGAAGTCACAACAAATGCAGAAACATCAATGCTTACTTCCAGCATTCCACAAACATCTACAGCCATTGGTACTTCACCCACACAGACTTTGGCTGTACCGGAAACAAGTGAATCCATGACACCTACAACTTCTTCCAAACCAACCAGCTCAATACAAGCATCATCTACTTCCAGTGTTGAAACTACAAAAACAAGTCTGCCAAGTGCCTCCACTACCAACGTTTTCACAACTCTTTCAACATCGTCAGAAACTTCCATATCTGCAAGTGAAACTACAGGGTCAGTCTTATCATCCTCAACCACTGTTGTTCCAACAAGTGAAGTCACAACAAATGCAGAAACATCAATGCTTACTTCCAGCATTCCACAAACATCTACTGCCGTAGGTACTTCACCCACACAGACTTTGGCCGTAACTGAAACAAGTGAATCCATGACACCTACAACATCTTCCAAACCTACCAGCTCAATACAAGCATCATCTACTTCCAATGTTGGAACTACAAAAACAAGTCTGCCAAGTGCCTCAACTACCAACGTTTTCACAACTCTTTCAACATCGTCGGAAACTTCCATATCTGCAAGTGAAACTACAGGGCCAGTCTTCTCATCCTCAACTACTGTTGTTCCAACAAGTGAAGTCACAACAAATGCAGAAACATCAATGCTTACTTCCAGCATTCCACAAACATCTACTGCTGTAGGTACTTCACCCACACAGACTTTGGCCGAAACTGAAACAAGTGAATCCATGACACCCACAACATCTTCCAAACCTACCAGCTCAATAGAAGCATCAACCACTTCCAATGTTGAAACTACAAGAACAAGTCTTCCAAGTGCCTCAACTACCAACGTTTTCACAACTCTTTCAACATCGTCGGAAACTTCCATATCTGCAAGTGAAACTACACGGCCAGTCTTCTCATCCTCAACTACTGTTGTTCCAACAAGTGAAGTCACAACAAATGCAGAAACATCAATTCTTACTTCCAGCATTCCACAAACATCTACAGCCATTGGTACTTCACCCACACAAACTTTGGCCGTAACTGAAACAAGTGAATCCATGACACATACAACTTCTTCCACACCTACCAGCTCAATACAAGCATCATCTACTTCCAATGTTGAAACTACAAAAACAAGTCTGCCAAGTGCCTCAAGTACCAACGTTTTCACAACTCTTTCAACATCGCCAGTGACTTCAATATCTGCAAGTGAAACTACACGGCCAGTCTTCTCATCCTCAACTACTGTTGTTCCAACAAGTGAAGTCACAACAAATGCAGAAACATCAATGCTTACTTCCAGCATTCCACAAACATCTACAGCCATTGGTACTTCACCCACACAGACTTTGGCCGTAACAGAAACAAGTGAATCCATGACACATACAACTTCTTCCACACCTACCAGCTCAATACAAGCATCATCTACTTCCAGTGTTGAAACTACAAAAACAAGTCTGCCAAGTGCCTCCACTACCAACGTTTTCACAACTGTTTCAACATCGTCAGAAACTTCCATATCTGCAAGTGAAACTACAGGGTCAGTCTTATCATCCTCAACCACTGTTGTTCCAACAAGTGAAGTCACAACAAATGCAGAAACATCAATGCTTACTTCCAGCATTCAACAAACATCTACTGCCGTAGGTACTTCACCCACACAGACTTTGGCCGTAACTGAAACAAGTGAATCCATGACACCTACAACATCTTTCAAACCTACCAGCTCAATAGAAACATCAACAACTTCCAATGTTGAAACTACAAGAACAAGTCTGCCAAGTGCCTCAAGTACCAACGTTTTCACAACTCTTTCAACATCGCCAGTGACTTCAATATCTGCAAGTGAAACTACACGGCCAGTCTTCTCATCCTCAACTACTGTTGTTCCAACAAGTGAAGTCACAACAAATGCAGAAACATCAATGCTTACTTCCAGCATTCCACAAACATCTACAGCCATTGGTACTTCACCCACACAGACTTTGGCCGTAACAGAAACAAGTGAATCCATGACACATACAACTTCTTCCACACCTACCAGCTCAATACAAGCATCATCTACTTCCAGTGTTGAAACTACAAAAACAAGTCTGCCAAGTGCCTCCACTACCAACGTTTTCACAACTGTTTCAACATCGTCAGAAACTTCCATATCTGCAAGTGAAACTACAGGGTCAGTCTTATCATCCTCAACCACTGTTGTTCCAACAAGTGAAGTCACAACAAATGCAGAAACATCAATGCTTACTTCCAGCATTCAACAAACATCTACTGCCGTAGGTACTTCACCCACACAGACTTTGGCCGTAACTGAAACAAGTGAATCCATGACACCTACAACATCTTTCAAACCTACCAGCTCAATAGAAGCATCATCTACTTCCAATGTTGAAACTACAAAAACAAGTCTGCCAAGTGCCTCAAGTACCAACGTTTTTACAACTGTTTCAACATTGCCAGTGACTTCAATATCTGCAAGTGAAACTACACGGCCAGTCTTCTCATCCTCAACTACTGTTGTTCCAACAAGTGAAGTCACAACAAATGCAGAAACATCAATGCTTACTTCCAGCATTCCACAATCATCTACTGCCGTAGGTACTTCACCCACCCAGACTTTGGCCGTAACTGAAACAAGTGAATCCATGACACCTACAACATCTTTCAAACCTACCAGCTCAATAGAAGCATCAACAACTTCCAATGTTGAAACTACAAAAACAAGTCTGCCAAGTGCCTCCACTACCAACGTTTTCACAACTCTTTCAACATCGCCAGTGACTTCAATATCTGCAAGTGAAAATACACGGCCAGTCTTCTCATCCTCAACTACTGTTGTTCCAACAAGTGAAGTCACAACAAATGCAGAAACATCAATGCTTACTTCCAGCATTCCACAAACATCTACAGACATTGGTACTTCACCCACACAGACTTTGGCTGTATCTGAAACAAGTGAATCCATGACACCTACAACTTCTTCCACACCTACCAGCTCGATACAAGCATCAACCACTTCCAACGTTGAAACTACAAAAACAAGTATGCCAAGTGCCTCCACTACCAACGTTTTCACAACTCTTTCAACATCGCCAGTGACTTCAATACCTGCAAGTGAAACTACAGGGTCAGTCTTATCATCCTCAACTACTGTTGTTCCAACAAGTGAAGTCACAACAAATGCAGAAACATCAATGCTTACTTCCAGCATTCCACAAACATCTACAGCCATTGGTACTTCACCCACACAGACTTTGGCTGTATCGGAAACAAGTGAATCCATGACACCTACAACTTCTTCCACACCTACCAGCTCAATACAAGCATCATCTACTTCCAGTGTTGAAACTACAAAAACAAGTCTGCCAAGTGCCTCCACTACCAACGTTTTCACAACTCTTTCAACATCGTCGGAAACTTCCATATCTGCAAGTGAAACTACAGGGTCAGTCTTATCATCCTCAACCACTGTTGTTCCAACAAGTGAAGTCACAACAAATGCAGAAACATCAATGCTTACTTCCAGCATTCCACAAACATCTACAGCCATTGGTACTTCACCCACACAGACTTTGGCCGTAACTGAAACAAGAGAATCCATGACACCTACAACATCTTCCACACCTACCAGCTCAATACAAGCATCATCTACTTCCAGTGTTGAAACTACAAAAACAAGTCTGCCAAGTGCCTCCACTACCAACGTTTTCACAACTCTTTCAACATCGTCAGAAACTTCCATATCTGCAAGTGAAACCACAGGGTCAGTCTTATCATCCTCAACCACTGTTGTTCCAACAAGTGTAGTCACAACAAATGCAGAAACATCAATGCTTACTTCCAGCATTCCACAAACATCTACTGCTGTAGGTACTTCACCCACACAGACTTTGGCCGTAACTGAAACAAGTGAATCCATGACACCTACAACATCTTCCAAACCTACCAGCTCAATAGAAGCATCATCTACTTCCAATGTTGAAACTACAAAAAAAAGTCTGCCAAGTGCCTCCTCTACCAACGTTTTCACAACTCTTTCAACATCGCCAGTGACTTCCATATCTGCAAGTGAGACCACAGGGTCAGTCTTATCATCCTCAACCACTGTTGTTCCAACAAGTGAAGTCACAACAAATGCAGAAACATCAATGCTTACTTCCAGCATTCCACAAACATCTACTGCCGTAGGTACTTCACCCACACAGACTTTGGCTGTATCTGAAACAAGTGAATCCATGACACCTACAACTTCTTCCACACCTACCAGCTCGATACAAGCATCATCTACTTCCAGTGTTGAAACTACAAAAACAAGTCTGCCAAGTGCCTCCACTACCAACGTTTTCACAACTCTTTCAACATCGCCAGTGACTTCCATATCTGCAAGTGAGACCACAGGGTCAGTCTTATCATCCTCAACCACTGTTGTTCCAACAAGTGAAGTCACAACAAATGCAGAAACATCAATGCTCACTTCCAGCATACCACTCAAATCTACAGCTATGCTGACTTCACCCACACAGACGTTGCCTGTATCTGAAGCAAATGAATTCATGACATCTACAACTTCTTCCACACCTACCAGCTCAATACAAGCATCAACCACTTCCAACGTTGAAACTACAAAAACAAGTCTGCCAAGTGCCTCAAGTACCAACGTTTTTACAACTGTTTCAACATCGCCAGTGACTTCAATATCTGCAAGTGAAACTACACGGCCAGTCTTCTCATCCTCAACTACTGTTGTTCCAACAAGTGAAGTCACAACAAATGCAGAAACATCAATGCTTACTTCCAGCATTCCACAATCATCTACTGCCGTAGGTACTTCACCCACGCAAACTTTGGCCGTAACTGAAACAAGTGAATCCATGACACCTACAACATCTTTCAAACCTACCAGCTCAATAGAAGCATCAACAACTTCCAATGTTGAAACTACAAAAACAAGTCTGCCAAGTGCCTCCACTACCAACGTTTTCACAACTCTTTCAACATCGTCAGAAACTTCCATATCTGCAAGTGAAACTACAGGGTCAGTCTTATCATCCTCAACCACTGTTGTTCCAACAAGTGTAGTCACAACAAATGCAGAAACATCAATGCTTACTTCCAGCATTCCACAAACATCTACTGCCGTAGGTACTTCACCCACACAGACTTTGGCCGTAACTGAAACAAGTGAATCCATGACACCTACAACATCTTCCAAACCTACCAGCTCAATACAAGCATCATCTACTTCCAATGTTGGAACTACAAAAACAAGTCTGCCAAGTGCCTCAACTACCAACGTTTTCACAACTCTTTCAACATCGTCGGAAACTTCCATATCTGCAAGTGAAACTACAGGGCCAGTCTTCTCATCCTCAACTACTGTTGTTCCAACAAGTGAAGTCACAACAAATGCAGAAACATCAATGCTTACTTCCAGCATTCCACAAACATCTACTGCTGTAGGTACTTCACCCACACAGACTTTGGCCGAAACTGAAACAAGTGAATCCATGACACCCACAACATCTTCCAAACCTACCAGCTCAATAGAAGCATCAACCACTTCCAATGTTGAAACTACAAGAACAAGTCTTCCAAGTGCCTCAACTACCAACGTTTTCACAACTCTTTCAACATCGTCGGAAACTTCCATATCTGCAAGTGAAACTACACGGCCAGTCTTCTCATCCTCAACTACTGTTGTTCCAACAAGTGAAGTCACAACAAATGCAGAAACATCAATTCTTACTTCCAGCATTCCACAAACATCTACAGCCATTGGTACTTCACCCACACAAACTTTGGCCGTAACTGAAACAAGTGAATCCATGACACATACAACTTCTTCCACACCTACCAGCTCAATACAAGCATCATCTACTTCCAATGTTGAAACTACAAAAACAAGTCTGCCAAGTGCCTCAAGTACCAACGTTTTCACAACTCTTTCAACATCGCCAGTGACTTCAATATCTGCAAGTGAAACTACACGGCCAGTCTTCTCATCCTCAACTACTGTTGTTCCAACAAGTGAAGTCACAACAAATGCAGAAACATCAATGCTTACTTCCAGCATTCCACAAACATCTACAGCCATTGGTACTTCACCCACACAGACTTTGGCCGTAACAGAAACAAGTGAATCCATGACACATACAACTTCTTCCACACCTACCAGCTCAATACAAGCATCATCTACTTCCAGTGTTGAAACTACAAAAACAAGTCTGCCAAATGCCTCCACTACCAACGTTTTCACAACTGTTTCAACATCGTCAGAAACTTCCATATCTGCAAGTGAAACTACAGGGTCAGTCTTATCATCCTCAACCACTGTTGTTCCAACAAGTGAAGTCACAACAAATGCAGAAACATCAATGCTTACTTCCAGCATTCAACAAACATCTACTGCCGTAGGTACTTCACCCACACAGACTTTGGCCGTAACTGAAACAAGTGAATCCATGACACCTACAACATCTTTCAAACCTACCAGCTCAATAGAAACATCAACAACTTCCAATGTTGAAACTACAAGAACAAGTCTGCCAAGTGCCTCAAGTACCAACGTTTTCACAACTCTTTCAACATCGCCAGTGACTTCAATATCTGCAAGTGAAACTACACGGCCAGTCTTCTCATCCTCAACTACTGTTGTTCCAACAAGTGAAGTCACAACAAATGCAGAAACATCAATGCTTACTTCCAGCATTCCACAAACATCTACAGCCATTGGTACTTCACCCACACAGACTTTGGCCGTAACAGAAACAAGTGAATCCATGACACATACAACTTCTTCCACACCTACCAGCTCAATACAAGCATCATCTACTTCCAGTGTTGAAACTACAAAAACAAGTCTGCCAAGTGCCTCCACTACCAACGTTTTCACAACTGTTTCAACATCGTCAGAAACTTCCATATCTGCAAGTGAAACTACAGGGTCAGTCTTATCATCCTCAACCACTGTTGTTCCAACAAGTGAAGTCACAACAAATGCAGAAACATCAATGCTTACTTCCAGCATTCAACAAACATCTACTGCCGTAGGTACTTCACCCACACAGACTTTGGCCGTAACTGAAACAAGTGAATCCATGACACCTACAACATCTTTCAAACCTACCAGCTCAATAGAAGCATCATCTACTTCCAATGTTGAAACTACAAAAACAAGTCTGCCAAGTGCCTCAAGTACCAACGTTTTTACAACTGTTTCAACATTGCCAGTGACTTCAATATCTGCAAGTGAAACTACACGGCCAGTCTTCTCATCCTCAACTACTGTTGTTCCAACAAGTGAAGTCACAACAAATGCAGAAACATCAATGCTTACTTCCAGCATTCCACAATCATCTACTGCCGTAGGTACTTCACCCACGCAGACTTTGGCCGTAACTGAAACAAGTGAATCCATGACACCTACAACATCTTTCAAACCTACCAGCTCAATAGAAGCATCAACAACTTCCAATGTTGAAACTACAAAAACAAGTCTGCCAAGTGCCTCCACTACCAACGTTTTCACAACTCTTTCAACATCGCCAGTGACTTCAATATCTGCAAGTGAAAATACACGGCCAGTCTTCTCATCCTCAACTACTGTTGTTCCAACAAGTGAAGTCACAACAAATGCAGAAACATCAATGCTTACTTCCAGCATTCCACAAACATCTACAGACATTGGTACTTCACCCACACAGACTTTGGCTGTATCTGAAACAAGTGAATCCATGACACCTACAACTTCTTCCACACCTACCAGCTCGATACAAGCATCAACCACTTCCAACGTTGAAACTACAAAAACAAGTATGCCAAGTGCCTCCACTACCAACGTTTTCACAACTCTTTCAACATCGCCAGTGACTTCAATACCTGCAAGTGAAACTACAGGGTCAGTCTTATCATCCTCAACTACTGTTGTTCCAACAAGTGAAGTCACAACAAATGCAGAAACATCAATGCTTACTTCCAGCATTCCACAAACATCTACAGCCATTGGTACTTCACCCACACAGACTTTGGCTGTATCGGAAACAAGTGAATCCATGACACCTACAACTTCTTCCACACCTACCAGTTCAATACAAGCATCATCTACTTCCAGTGTTGAAACTACAAAAACAAGTCTGCCAAGTGCCTCCACTACCAACGTTTTCACAACTCTTTCAACATCGTCGGAAACTTCCATATCTGCAAGTGAAACTACAGGGTCAGTCTTATCATCCTCAACCACTGTTGTTCCAACAAGTGAAGTCACAACAAATGCAGAAACATCAATGCTTACTTCCAGCATTCCACAAACATCTACAGCCATTGGTACTTCACCCACACAGACTTTGGCCGTAACTGAAACAAGAGAATCCATGACACCTACAACATCTTCCACACCTACCAGCTCAATACAAGCATCATCTACTTCCAGTGTTGAAACTACAAAAACAAGTCTGCCAAGTGCCTCCACTACCAACGTTTTCACAACTCTTTCAACATCGTCAGAAACTTCCATATCTGCAAGTGAAACCACAGGGTCAGTCTTATCATCCTCAACCACTGTTGTTCCAACAAGTGTAGTCACAACAAATGCAGAAACATCAATGCTTACTTCCAGCATTCCACAAACATCTACTGCTGTAGGTACTTCACCCACACAGACTTTGGCCGTAACTGAAACAAGTGAATCCATGACACCTACAACATCTTCCAAACCTACCAGCTCAATAGAAGCATCATCTACTTCCAATGTTGAAACTACAAAAAAAAGTCTGCCAAGTGCCTCCTCTACCAACGTTTTCACAACTCTTTCAACATCGCCAGTGACTTCCATATCTGCAAGTGAGACCACAGGGTCAGTCTTATCATCCTCAACCACTGTTGTTCCAACAAGTGAAGTCACAACAAATGCAGAAACATCAATGCTTACTTCCAGCATTCCACAAACATCTACTGCCGTAGGTACTTCACCCACACAGACTTTGGCTGTATCTGAAACAAGTGAATCCATGACACCTACAACTTCTTCCACACCTACCAGCTCGATACAAGCATCATCTACTTCCAGTGTTGAAACTACAAAAACAAGTCTGCCAAGTGCCTCCACTACCAACGTTTTCACAACTCTTTCAACATCGCCAGTGACTTCCATATCTGCAAGTGAGACCACAGGGTCAGTCTTATCATCCTCAACCACTGTTGTTCCAACAAGTGAAGTCACAACAAATGCAGAAACATCAATGCTCACTTCCAGCATACCACTCAAATCTACAGCTATGCTGACTTCACCCACACAGACGTTGCCTGTATCTGAAGCAAATGAATTCATGACATCTACAACTTCTTCCACACCTACCAGCTCAATACAAGCATCAACCACTTCCAACGTTGAAACTACAAAAACAAGTCTGCCAAGTGCCTCAAGTACCAACGTTTTTACAACTGTTTCAACATCGCCAGTGACTTCAATATCTGCAAGTGAAACTACACGGCCAGTCTTCTCATCCTCAACTACTGTTGTTCCAACAAGTGAAGTCACAACAAATGCAGAAACATCAATGCTTACTTCCAGCATTCCACAATCATCTACTGCCGTAGGTACTTCACCCACGCAAACTTTGGCCGTAACTGAAACAAGTGAATCCATGACACCTACAACATCTTTCAAACCTACCAGCTCAATAGAAGCATCAACAACTTCCAATGTTGAAACTACAAAAACAAGTCTGCCAAGTGCCTCCACTACCAACGTTTTCACAACTCTTTCAACATCGTCAGAAACTTCCATATCTGCAAGTGAAACTACAGGGTCAGTCTTATCATCCTCAACCACTGTTGTTCCAACAAGTGTAGTCACAACAAATGCAGAAACATCAATGCTTACTTCCAGCATTCCACAAACATCTACAGCCATTGGTACTTCACCCACACAGACTTTGGCTGTATCTGAAACAAGTGAATCCATGACACCTACAACTTCTTCCACACCTACCAGCTCGATACAAGCATCAACCACTTCCAACGTTGAAACTACAAAAACAAGTCTGCCAAGTGCCTCCACTACCACCGTTTTCACAACTCTTTCAACATCGCCAGTGACTTCCATATCTGCAAGTGAAAATACAGGGTCAGTCTTATCATCCTCAACCACTGTTGTTCCAACAAGTGAAGTCACAACAAATGCAGAAACATCAATGCTCACTTCCAGCATACCACTCAAATCTACAGTTATGCTAACTTCACCCACACAGACTTTGGCCGTAACTGCAACAAGGGAATCCATGACACCTACAACATCTTTCAACACACCTACCAGCTCGGTACAAGCATCAACCACTTCCAATGTTGAAACTACAAAAACAAGTCTGCCAAGTGCCTCCACTACCAACGTTTTCACAACTCTTTCAACATCGCCAGTGACTTCAATACCTGCAAGTGAAACTACAGGGTCAGTCTTATCATCCTCAACTACTGTTGTTCCAACAAGTGAAGTCACAACAAATGCAGAAACATCAATGCTTACTTCCAGCATTCCACAAACATCTACAGCCATTGGTACTTCACCCACACAGACTTTGGCTGTACCGGAAACAAGTGAATCCATGACACCTACAACTTCTTCCACACCTACCAGCTCAATACAAGCATCATCTACTTCCAGTGTTGAAACTACAAAAACAAGTCTGCCAAGTGCCTCCACTACCAACGTTTTCACAACTCTTTCAACATCGTCAGAAACTTCCATATCTGCAAGTGAAACTACAGGGTCAGTCTTATCATCCTCAACCACTGTTTTTCCAACAAGTGAAGTCACAACAAATGCAGAAACATCAATGCTTACTTCCAGCATTCAACAAACATCTACTGCCGTAGGTACTTCACCCACACAGACTTTGGCCGTAACTGAAACAAGTGAATCCATGACACCTACAACATCTTTCAAACCTACCAGCTCAATAGAAACATCAACAACTTCCAATGTTGAAACTACAAGAACAAGTCTGCCAAGTGCCTCAACTTCCAACGTTTTCACAACTCTTTCAACATCGTCGGAAACTTCCATATCTGCAAGTGAAACTACACGGCCAGTCTTCTCATCCTCAACTACTGTTGTTCCAACAAGTGAAGTCACAACAAATGCAGAAACATCAATGCTTACTTCCAGCATTCCACAAACATCTACTGCCGTAGGTACTTCACCCACACAGACTTTGGCCGTAACTGAAACAAGTGAATCCATGACACCCACAACATCTTCCAAACCTACCAGCTCAATAGAAGCATCAACCACTTCCAATGTTGAAACTACAAGAACAAGTCTTCCAAGTGCCTCAACTACCAACGTTTTCACAACTCTTTCAACATCGTCGGAAACTTCCATATCTGCAAGTGAAACTACACGGCCAGTCTTCTCATCCTCAACTACTGTTGTTCCAACAAGTGAAGTCACAACAAATGCAGAAACATCAATTCTTACTTCCAGCATTCCACAAACATCTACAGCCATTGGTACTTCACCCACACAAACTTTGGCCGTAACTGAAACAAGTGAATCCATGACACATACAACTTCTTCCACACCTACCAGCTCAATACAAGCATCATCTACTTCCAATGTTGAAACTACAAAAACAAGTCTGCCAAGTGCCTCAAGTACCAACGTTTTCACAACTCTTTCAACATCGCCAGTGACTTCCATATCTGCAAGTGAAACTACACGGCCAGTCTTCTCATCCTCAACTACTGTTGTTCCAACAAGTGAAGTCACAACAAATGCAGAAACATCAATGCTTACTTCCAGCATTCCACAAACATCTACAGCCATTGGTACTTCACCCACACAGACTTTGGCCGTAACAGAAACAAGTGAATCCATGACACATACAACTTCTTCCACACCTACCAGCTCAATACAAGCATCATCTACTTCCAGTGTTGAAACTACAAAAACAAGTCTGCCAAGTGCCTCCACTACCAACGTTTTCACAACTGTTTCAACATCGTCAGAAACTTCCATATCTGCAAGTGAAACTACAGGGTCAGTCTTATCATCCTCAACCACTGTTGTTCCAACAAGTGAAGTCACAACAAATGCAGAAACATCAATGCTTACTTCCAGCATTCAACAAACATCTACTGCCGTAGGTACTTCACCCACACAGACTTTGGCCGTAACTGAAACAAGTGAATCCATGACACCTACAACATCTTTCAAACCTACCAGCTCAATAGAAACATCAACAACTTCCAATGTTGAAACTACAAGAACAAGTCTGCCAAGTGCCTCAAGTACCAACGTTTTCACAACTCTTTCAACATCGCCAGTGACTTCAATATCTGCAAGTGAAACTACACGGCCAGTCTTCTCATCCTCAACTACTGTTGTTCCAACAAGTGAAGTCACAACAAATGCAGAAACATCAATGCTTACTTCCAGCATTCCACAAACATCTACAGCCATTGGTACTTCACCCACACAGACTTTGGCCGTAACAGAAACAAGTGAATCCATGACACATACAACTTCTTCCACACCTACCAGCTCAATACAAGCATCATCTACTTCCAGTGTTGAAACTACAAAAACAAGTCTGCCAAGTGCCTCCACTACCAACGTTTTCACAACTGTTTCAACATCGTCAGAAACTTCCATATCTGCAAGTGAAACTACAGGGTCAGTCTTATCATCCTCAACCACTGTTGTTCCAACAAGTGTAGTCACAACAAATGCAGAAACATCAATGCTTACTTCCAGCATTCCACAAACATCTACTGCTGTAGGTACTTCACCCACACAGACTTTGGCCGTAACTGAAACAAGAGAATCCATGACACCTACAACATCTTCCAAACCTACCAGCTCAATACAAGCATCATCTACTTCCAATGTTGAAACTACAAGAACAAGTCTTCCAAGTGCCTCAACTACCAACGTTTTCACAACTCTTTCAACATCGTCGGAAACTTCCATATCTGCAAGTGAAACTACACGGCCAGTCTTCTCATCCTCAACTACTGTTGTTCCAACAAGTGAAGTCACAACAAATGCAGAAACATCAATGCTTACTTCCAGCATTCCACAAACATCTACAGCCATTGGTACTTCACCCACACAGACTTTAGCTGTATCTGAAACAAGTGAATCCATGACACCTACAACTTCTTCCACACCTACCAGCTCGATACAAGCATCAATCACTTCCAACGTTGAAACTACAAAAACAAGTCTGCCAAGTGCCTCCACTACCAACGTTTTCACAACTCTTTCAACATCGCCAGTGACTTCAATACCTGCAAGTGAAACTACAGGGTCAGTCTTATCATCCTCAACTACTGTTGTTCCAACAAGTGAAGTCACAACAAATGCAGAAACATCAATGCTTACTTCCAGCATTCCACAAACATCTACAGCCATTGGTACTTCACCCACACAGACTTTGGCTGTACCGGAAACAAGTAAATCCATGACACCTACAACTTCTTCCACACCTACCAGCTCAATACAAGCATCATCTACTTCCAGTGTTGAAACTACAAAAACAAGTCTGCCAAGTGCCTCCACTACCAACGTTTTCACAACTCTTTCAACATCGTCAGAAACTTCCATATCTGCAAGTGAAAATACAGGGTCAGTCTTATCATCCTCAACCACTGTTGTTCCAACAAGTGAAGTCACAACAAATGCAGAAACATCAATGCTCACTTCCAGCATACCACTCAAATCTACAGTTATGCTAACTTCACCCACACAGACTTTGGCCGTAACTGAAACAAGGGAATCCATGACACCTACAACATCTTTCAACACACCTACCAGCTCGATACAAGCATCAACCACTTCCAATGTTGAAACTACAAAAATAAGTCTGCCAAGTGCCTCCACTACCAACGTTTTCACAACTCTTTCAACATCGCCAGTGACTTCAATACCTGCAAGTGACACTACAGGGTCAGTCTTATCATCCTCAACTACTGTTGTTCCAACAAGTGAAGTCACAACAAATGCAGAAACATCAATGCTTACTTCCAGCATTCCACAAACATCTACAGCCATTGGTACTTCACCCACACAGACTTTGGCTGTATCGGAAACAAGTGAATCCATGACACCTACAACTTCTTCCACACCTACCAGCTCAATACAAGCATCATCTACTTCCAGTGTTGAAACTACAAAAACAAGTCTGCCAAGTGCCTCCACTACCAACGTTTTCACAACTCTTTCAACATCGTCAGAAACTTCCATATCTGCAAGTGAAACCACAGGGTCAGTCTTATCATCCTCAACCACTGTTGTTCCAACAAGTGTAGTCACAACAAATGCAGAAACATCAATGCTTACTTCCAGCATTCCACAAACATCTACTGCTGTAGGTACTTCACCCACACAGACTTTGGCCGTAACTGAAACAAGTGAATCCATGACACCTACAACATCTTCCAAACCTACCAGCTCAATAGAAGCATCATCTACTTCCAATGTTGAAACTACAAAAACAAGTCTGCCAAGTGCCTCCTCTACCAACGTTTTCACAACTCTTTCAACATCGCCAGTGACTTCCATATCTGCAAGTGAGACCACAGGGTCAGTCTTATCATCCTCAACCACTGTTGTTCCAACAAGTGAAGTCACAACCAATGCAGAAACATCAATGCTTACTTCCAGCATTCCACAAACATCTACTGCCGTAGGTACTTCACCCACACGGACTTTGGCTGTATCTGAAACAAGTGAATCCATGACACCTACAACTTCTTCCACACCTACCAGCTCGATACAAGCATCATCTACTTCCAGTGTTGAAACTACAAAAACAAGTCTGCCAAGTGCCTCCACTACCAACGTTTTCACAACTCTTTCAACATCGCCAGTGACTTCCATATCTGCAAGTGAGACCACAGGGTCAGTCTTATCATCCTCAACCACTGTTGTTACAACAAGTGAAGTCACAACAAATGCAGAAACATCAATGCTCACTTCCAGCATACCACTCAAATCTACAGCTATGCTGACTTCACCCACACAGATGTTGCCTGTATCTGAAGCAAATGAATTCATGACATCTACAACTTCTTCCACACCTACCAGCTCAATACAAGCATCAACCACTTCCAACGTTGAAACTACAAAAACAAGTCTGCCAAGTGCCTCCTCTACCAACGTTTTCACAACTCTTTCAACATCGCCAGTGACTTCCATATCTGCAAGTGAGACCACAGGGTCAGTCTTATCATCCTCAACCACTGTTGTTCCAACAAGTGAAGTCACAACCAATGCAGAAACATCAATGCTTACTTCCAGCATACCACTCAAATCTACAGCTATGCTGACTTCACCCACACAGACGTTGCCTGTATCTGAAGCAAATGAATTCATGACATCTACAACTTCTTCCACACCTACCAGCTCAATACAAGCATCAACCACTTCCAACGTTGAAACTACAAAAACAAGTCTGCCAAGTGCCTCCACTACCAACGTTTTCACAACTCTTTCAACATCGCCAGTGACTTCCATATCTGCAAGTGAAACTACAGGGTCAGTCTTATCATCCTCAACCACTGTTGTTACAACAAGTGAAGTCACAACAAATGCAGAAACATCAATGCTTACTTCCAGCATTCCACAAACATCTACAGCCATTGGTACTTCACCCACACAGACTTTGGCCGTAACTGAAACAAGTGAATCCATGACACCTACAACATCTTCCAAACCTACCAGCTCAATACAAGCATCATCTACTTCCAATGTTGAAACTACAAGAACAAGTCTTCCGAGTGCCTCAACTACCAACGTTTTCACAACTCTTTCAACATCGTCGGAAACTTCCATATCTGCAAGTGAAACTACAGGGTCAGTCTTATCATCCTCAACCACTGTTGTTCCAACAAGTGAAGTCACAACAAATGCAGAAACATCAATGCTTACTTCCAGCATTCCACAAACATCTACAGACATTGGTACTTCACCCACACAGACTTTGGCCGTAACTGAAACAAGAGAATCCATGACACCTACAACATCTTCCACACCTACCAGCTCAATACAAGCATCATCTACTTCCAGTGTTGAAACTACAAAAACAAGTCTGCCAAGTGCCTCCACTACCAACGTTTTCACAACTCTTTCAACATCGTCAGAAACTTCCATATCTGCAAGTGAAACCACAGGGTCAGTCTTATCATCCTCAACCACTGTTGTTCCAACAAGTGTAGTCACAACAAATGCAGAAACATCAATGCTTACTTCCAGCATTCCACAAACATCTACTGCTGTAGGTACTTCACCCACACAGACTTTGGCCGTAACTGAAACAAGTGAATCCATGACACCTACAACATCTTCCAAACCTACCAGCTCAATAGAAGCATCATCTACTTCCAATGTTGAAACTACAAAAACAAGTCTGACAAGTGCCTCCTCTACCAACGTTTTCACAACTCTTTCAACATCGCCAGTGACTTCCATATCTGCAAGTGAGACCACAGGGTCAGTCTTATCATCCTCAACCACTGTTGTTCCAACAAGTGAAGTCACAACAAATGCAGAAACATCAATGCTTACTTCCAGCATTCCACAAACATCTACAGCCATTGGTACTTCACCCACACAGACTTTGGCTGTATCTGAAACAAGTGAATCCATGACACCTACAACTTCTTCCACACCTACCAGCTCGATACAAGCATCATCTACTTCCAGTGTTGAAACTACAAAAACAAGTCTGCCAAGTGCCTCCACTACCAACGTTTTCACAACTCTTTCAACATCGCCAGTGACTTCCATATCTGCAAGTGAGACCACAGGGTCAGTCTTATCATCCTCAACCACTGTTGTTCCAACAAGTGAAGTCACAACAAATGCAGAAACATCAATGCTCACTTCCAGCATACCACTCAAATCTACAGCTATGCTGACTTCACCCACACAGACGTTGCCTGTATCTGAAGCAAATGAATTCATGACATCTACAACTTCTTCCACACCTACCAGCTCAATACAAGCATCAACCACTTCCAACGTTGAAACTACAAAAACAAGTCTGCCAAGTGCCTCCACTACCAACGTTTTCACAACTCTTTCAACATCGCCAGTGACTTCCATATCTGCAAGTGAAACTACAGGGTCAGTCTTATCATCCTCAACCACTGTTGTTACAACAAGTGAAGTCACAACAAATGCAGAAACATCAATGCTTACTTCCAGCATTCCACAAACATCTACAGCCATTGGTACTTCACCCACACAGACTTTGGCCGTAACTGAAACAAGTGAATCCATGACACCTACAACATCTTCCAAACCTACCAGCTCAATACAAGCATCATCTACTTCCAATGTTGAAACTACAAGAACAAGTCTTCCAAGTGCCTCAACTACCAACGTTTTCACAACTCTTTCAACATCGTCGGAAACTTCCATATCTGCAAGTGAAACTACAGGGTCAGTCTTATCATCCTCAACCACTGTTGTTCCAACAAGTGAAGTCACAACAAATGCAGAAACATCAATGCTTACTTCCAGCATTCCACAAACATCTACAGACATTGGTACTTCACCCACACAGACTTTGGCCGTAACTGAAACAAGAGAATCCATGACACCTACAACATCTTCCAAACCTACCAGCTCAATAGAAGCATCATCTACTTCCAATGTTGAAACTACAAAAATAAGTCTGCCAAGTGCCTCCTCTACCAACGTTTTCACAACTCTTTCAACATCGCCAGTGACTTCCATATCTGCAAGTGAGACCACAGGGTCAGTCTTATCATCCTCAACCACTGTTGTTCCAACAAGTGAAGTCACAACAAATGCAGAAACATCAATGCTCACTTCCAGCATACCACTCAAATCTACAGCTATGCTAACTTCACCCACACAGACGTTGCCTGTATCTGAAGCAAATGAATTCATGACATCTACAACTTCCTCCACACCTACCAGCTCAATACAAGCATCAACCACTTCCAATGTTGAAACTACAAGAACAAGTCTGCCAAGTGCCTCAACTACCAACGTTTTCACAACTCTTTCAACATCGTCGGAAACTTCCATATCTGCAAGTGAAACTACACGGCCAGTCTTCTCATCCTCAACTACTGTTGTTCAAACAAGTGAAGTCACAACAAATGCAGAAACATCAATGCTTACTTCCAGCATTCCACAAACATCTACAGCCATTGGTACTTCACCCACACAGACTTTGGCTGTATCTGAAACAAGTGAATCCATGACACCTACAACTTCTTCCACACCTACCAGCTCGATACAAGCATCAACCACTTCCAATGTTGAAACTACAAAAACAAGTCTGCCAAGTGCCTCCACTACCAACGTTTTCACAACTCTTTCAACATCGCCAGTGACTTCCATATCTGCAAGTGAAACTACAGGGTCAGTCTTATCATCCTCAACCACTGTTGTTCCAACAAGTGAAGTCACAACAAATGCAGAAACATCAATGCTTACTTCCAGCATTCCACAAACATCTACTGCCGTAGGTACTTCACCCACACAGACTTTGGCTGTATCGGAAACAAGTGAATCCATGACACCTACAACTTCTTCCACACCTACCAGCTCGATACAAGCATCATCTACTTCCAATGTTGAAACTACAAGAACAAGTCTGCCAAGTGCCTCAACTACCAACGTTTTCACAACTCTTTCAACATCGTCGGAAACTTCCATATCTGCAAGTGAAACTACAGGGTCAGTCTTATCATCCTCAACCACTGTTGTTCCAACAAGTGAAGTCACAACAAATGCAGAAACATCAATGCTTACTTCCAGCATTCCACAAACATCTACAGCCATTGGTACTTCACCCACACAGACTTTGGCTGTATCTGAAACAAGTGAATCCATGACACCTACAACTTCTTCCACACCTACCAGCTCGATACAAGCATCATCTACTTCCAGTGTTGAAACTACAAAAACAAGTCTGCCAAGTGCCTCCACTACCAACGTTTTCACAACTCTTTCAACATCGCCAGTGACTTCCATATCTGCAAGTGAGACCACAGGGTCAGTCTTATCATCCTCAACCACTGTTGTTCCAACAAGTGAAGTCACAACAAATGCAGAAACATCAATGCTCACTTCCAGCATACCACTCAAATCTACAGCTATGCTGACTTCACCCACACAGACGTTGCCTGTATCTGAAGCAAATGAATTCATGACATCTACAACTTCTTCCACACCTACCAGCTCAATACAAGCATCAACCACTTCCAACGTTGAAACTACAAAAACAAGTCTGCCAAGTGCCTCCACTACCAACGTTTTCACAACTCTTTCAACATCGCCAGTGACTTCCATATCTGCAAGTGAAACTACAGGGTCAGTCTTATCATCCTCAACCACTGTTGTTACAACAAGTGAAGTCACAACAAATGCAGAAACATCAATGCTTACTTCCAGCATTCCACAAACATCTACAGCCATTGGTACTTCACCCACACAGACTTTGGCCGTAACTGAAACAAGTGAATCCATGACACCTACAACATCTTCCAAACCTACCAGCTCAATACAAGCATCATCTACTTCCAATGTTGAAACTACAAGAACAAGTCTTCCAAGTGCCTCAACTACCAACGTTTTCACAACTCTTTCAACATCGTCGGAAACTTCCATATCTGCAAGTGAAACTACAGGGTCAGTCTTATCATCCTCAACCACTGTTGTTCCAACAAGTGAAGTCACAACAAATGCAGAAACATCAATGCTTACTTCCAGCATTCCACAAACATCTACAGACATTGGTACTTCACCCACACAGACTTTGGCCGTAACTGAAACAAGAGAATCCATGACACCTACAACATCTTCCAAACCTACCAGCTCAATAGAAGCATCATCTACTTCCAATGTTGAAACTACAAAAATAAGTCTGCCAAGTGCCTCCTCTACCAACGTTTTCACAACTCTTTCAACATCGCCAGTGACTTCCATATCTGCAAGTGAGACCACAGGGTCAGTCTTATCATCCTCAACCACTGTTGTTCCAACAAGTGAAGTCACAACAAATGCAGAAACATCAATGCTCACTTCCAGCATACCACTCAAATCTACAGCTATGCTAACTTCACCCACACAGACGTTGCCTGTATCTGAAGCAAATGAATTCATGACATCTACAACTTCCTCCACACCTACCAGCTCAATACAAGCATCAACCACTTCCAATGTTGAAACTACAAGAACAAGTCTGCCAAGTGCCTCAACTACCAACGTTTTCACAACTCTTTCAACATCGTCGGAAACTTCCATATCTGCAAGTGAAACTACACGGCCAGTCTTCTCATCCTCAACTACTGTTGTTCAAACAAGTGAAGTCACAACAAATGCAGAAACATCAATGCTTACTTCCAGCATTCCACAAACATCTACAGCCATTGGTACTTCACCCACACAGACTTTGGCTGTATCTGAAACAAGTGAATCCATGACACCTACAACTTCTTCCACACCTACCAGCTCGATACAAGCATCAACCACTTCCAATGTTGAAACTACAAAAACAAGTCTGCCAAGTGCCTCCACTACCAACGTTTTCACAACTCTTTCAACATCGCCAGTGACTTCCATATCTGCAAGTGAAACTACAGGGTCAGTCTTATCATCCTCAACCACTGTTGTTCCAACAAGTGAAGTCACAACAAATGCAGAAACATCAATGCTTACTTCCAGCATTCCACAAACATCTACTGCCGTAGGTACTTCACCCACACAGACTTTGGCTGTATCGGAAACAAGTGAATCCATGACACCTACAACTTCTTCCACACCTACCAGCTCGATACAAGCATCATCTACTTCCAATGTTGAAACTACAAGAACAAGTCTGCCAAGTGCCTCAACTACCAACGTTTTCACAACTCTTTCAACATCGTCGGAAACTTCCATATCTGCAAGTGAAACTACAGGGTCAGTCTTATCATCCTCAACCACTGTTGTTCCAACAAGTGAAGTCACAACAAATGCAGAAACATCAATGCTTACTTCCAGCATTCCACAAACATCTACAGCCATTGGTACTTCACCCACACAGACTTTGGCTGTATCTGAAACAAGTGAATCCATGACACCTACAACTTCTTCCACACCTACCAGCTCGATACAAGCATCATCTACTTCCAGTGTTGAAACTACAAAAACAAGTCTGCCAAGTGCCTCCACTACCAACGTTTTCACAACTCTTTCAACATCGCCAGTGACTTCCATATCTGCAAGTGAGACCACAGGGTCAGTCTTATCATCCTCAACCACTGTTGTTCCAACAAGTGAAGTCACAACAAATGCAGAAACATCAATGCTCACTTCCAGCATACCACTCAAATCTACAGCTATGCTGACTTCACCCACACAGACGTTGCCTGTATCTGAAGCAAATGAATTCATGACATCTACAACTTCTTCCACACCTACCAGCTCAATACAAGCATCAACCACTTCCAACGTTGAAACTACAAAAACAAGTCTGCCAAGTGCCTCCACTACCAACGTTTTCACAACTCTTTCAACATCGCCAGTGACTTCCATATCTGCAAGTGAAACTACAGGGTCAGTCTTATCATCCTCAACCACTGTTGTTACAACAAGTGAAGTCACAACAAATGCAGAAACATCAATGCTTACTTCCAGCATTCCACAAACATCTACAGCCATTGGTACTTCACCCACACAGACTTTGGCCGTAACTGAAACAAGTGAATCCATGACACCTACAACATCTTCCAAACCTACCAGCTCAATACAAGCATCATCTACTTCCAATGTTGAAACTACAAGAACAAGTCTTCCAAGTGCCTCAACTACCAACGTTTTCACAACTCTTTCAACATCGTCGGAAACTTCCATATCTGCAAGTGAAACTACAGGGTCAGTCTTATCATCCTCAACCACTGTTGTTCCAACAAGTGAAGTCACAACAAATGCAGAAACATCAATGCTTACTTCCAGCATTCCACAAACATCTACAGACATTGGTACTTCACCCACACAGACTTTGGCCGTAACTGAAACAAGAGAATCCATGACACCTACAACATCTTCCAAACCTACCAGCTCAATAGAAGCATCATCTACTTCCAATGTTGAAACTACAAAAATAAGTCTGCCAAGTGCCTCCTCTACCAACGTTTTCACAACTCTTTCAACATCGCCAGTGACTTCCATATCTGCAAGTGAGACCACAGGGTCAGTCTTATCATCCTCAACCACTGTTGTTCCAACAAGTGAAGTCACAACAAATGCAGAAACATCAATGCTCACTTCCAGCATACCACTCAAATCTACAGCTATGCTAACTTCACCCACACAGACGTTGCCTGTATCTGAAGCAAATGAATTCATGACATCTACAACTTCCTCCACACCTACCAGCTCAATACAAGCATCAACCACTTCCAATGTTGAAACTACAAGAACAAGTCTGCCAAGTGCCTCAACTACCAACGTTTTCACAACTCTTTCAACATCGTCGGAAACTTCCATATCTGCAAGTGAAACTACACGGCCAGTCTTCTCATCCTCAACTACTGTTGTTCAAACAAGTGAAGTCACAACAAATGCAGAAACATCAATGCTTACTTCCAGCATTCCACAAACATCTACAGCCATTGGTACTTCACCCACACAGACTTTGGCTGTATCTGAAACAAGTGAATCCATGACACCTACAACTTCTTCCACACCTACCAGCTCGATACAAGCATCAACCACTTCCAATGTTGAAACTACAAAAACAAGTCTGCCAAGTGCCTCCACTACCAACGTTTTCACAACTCTTTCAACATCGCCAGTGACTTCCATATCTGCAAGTGAAACTACAGGGTCAGTCTTATCATCCTCAACCACTGTTGTTCCAACAAGTGAAGTCACAACAAATGCAGAAACATCAATGCTTACTTCCAGCATTCCACAAACATCTACTGCCGTAGGTACTTCACCCACACAGACTTTGGCTGTATCGGAAACAAGTGAATCCATGACACCTACAACTTCTTCCACACCTACCAGCTCGATACAAGCATCATCTACTTCCAATGTTGAAACTACAAGAACAAGTCTGCCAAGTGCCTCAACTACCAACGTTTTCACAACTCTTTCAACATCGTCGGAAACTTCCATATCTGCAAGTGAAACTACAGGGTCAGTCTTATCATCCTCAACCACTGTTGTTCCAACAAGTGAAGTCACAACAAATGCAGAAACATCAATGCTCACTTCCAGCATACCACTCAAATCTACAGCTATGCTAACTTCACCCACACAGACGTTGCCTGTATCTGAAGCAAATGAATTCATGACATCTACAACTTCTTCCACACCTACCAGCTCAATACAAGCATCAACCACTTCCAACGTTGAAACTACAAAAACAAGTCTGCCAAGTGCCTCCACTACCAATGTTTTCACAACTCTTTCAACATCGCCAGTGACTTCCATATCTGCAAGTGAAACTGCAGGGTCAGTCTTATCATCCTCAACCACTGTTGTTACAACAAGTGAAGTCACAACAAATGCAGAAACATCAATTCTTACTTCCAGCATTCCACAAACATCTACAGCCATTGGTACTTCACCCACACAGACTTTGGCCGTAACTGAAACAAGTGAATCCATGACACATACAACTTCTTCCACACCTACCAGCTCGATACAAGCATCATCTACTTCCAATGTTGAAACTACAAGAACAAGTCTGCCCAGTGCCTCCACTACCAACGTTTTCACAACTCTTTCACCATCGCCAGTGACTTCCATATCTGCAAGTGAACCTGCAGAATCCACCAAATCTACTGTATCAACAGCAACTATCAATGTTCAAACAACATCCACTGTAAACCCATCTCAGGTCACAATCAGTACTCCGGGAACATCAAGTGCAACTTCCACAATGTCTCCAATTACCACACCTTTGACAAATAATAAGCCACTTTTTACATCAAGCAGTATAGTTACACCAACCACAAATTTATCCCCAGTGTCACATCCTCCAACTACGTTTTCTACATCACGGACCACGACTCCAAAGCACAGTATACAAACAGTAACATCAACTGTTAGCACCATAATCACAACTAATGTGATGACACCCACTTTCCCATTTACATCTGCTGTTAACCCTTACCCAAATACTCCAGTTACAATCCATACACCATCCTCCTCCAGCATGAAACCAAATGAATTGTCAACAAATGTGCTAACTTCAAAGGCTTTGACATCGGCTGAAATCATCACAAACACTTTTACAACTGTCAGTCATTCAGCACTAACTAGCATCCCCCTGTCAAATGCGACTATCACCGGGACAACACCTCAGTGCAGAGATGAGGACTGTCAGTGCATCGGCGGTATCTGTATATACAACACAACACTTGGACGATGTAACTGCGTCTGTCAAGATTTTATCTACGGTGATGTCTGCAATTTTGGAGTAAATGACACTTCTGCTCAAATTGGTGAGATTTTTAACCTACACACATACAGTTCTTCTAAAATATTTTAATTAATCAAAAATAAGTGAAATAAGTTGTAGACTTTTAGCAATACATTAATTTTTTATTGTTTGGGTTTTGGCTTTGATATTATTTTTTATACCTGAGGTTTGATTGTAAAATGTTATTGCAATGTACTGTTTATTGGATATGTCATTGTCAATATACCATTGTCATATTTCTTTTTTAGATACCGGAGCAATCCCAACTCGGAAAGCAAATCTTACTTTGTCAATCGGGATGACTTTCCAGTTAGCTTTTAATGATTTAAACTCACCTGCAGCTCTGGAATTCATCAACGCATTAGAACTGCAGGTAGATAATTCTTTGTTGCATGACCTTATAATCATAACACAAAGTGATCCAATTTTAGATAATTTTCTCATTTACTGATGTTAATATCCAAAAACAATGATTTGTTGAAAATATTTAACCTTGTGTAACTTTAACATTTGTTTTTTTGCTCCAGCTCCAAGCCCTATGCAAAGAAGCGGACCCACACAACTTTAAAAAAGTACAAGTCATCAAGTTATCGTACGTTTTTTACTTAACTTTACTGATTTACCTTAATTGTTTAAAAAGTGAAGACTGCTTTCCTTTATTCATTTTGGTAATTTTTTTTCTCTCCTGTAGAAATGGAAGCGTTGTTGCAGAGAGTGTGGCTGAGTACAACTATCCAAATAATGAAACCCAAATCCAGTTTCTCAACACTCAGCTTGATGCGGTGTTGACTGATATCTTGAATGACACAAGTAACCTAAATAAGGTTTCTCAGGCCTTTAATAACAGCAGTGTGACGCTATATGATGTCACTTTCCAACCAACTGAAATTAAGAGTAAGTTAACCATTTGTCATTTCTAAATATGCACCTTTGACATGTTTATACTTTTTAGGGTCAATGTTTCTTCATGTTTTTTATATTTGTATTATGGTACAAAAAAATAATAAACACCACTTTCTTTTAATCAATCAGATATTACAGACCTGAAGCCTTATGTTAACTGCTCTGGGTTTGCCAATTACACTGCTGGGATTATCAATGGTCGATGGCAGTGTAATGGACCATGCAAAACAAACGTTGATTACTGTAATCATCATGGAGATTGCCTTAATGACGTTTTCAAAGGGCCAATCTGCAGGTAAGACAAAACATTTGTTTTTATTTAATGTTGAAGAAACTTATGTAATTGAATATGTTTGCTTGTAATTAAAATTGTATCAATATAATTCCTTCTTGTATCTTTTTAACGCAGGTGCTATGAGACTAGCCTGGTGCAGTATTATGGCCCACAGTGTGACCTCTCCCGTCGGGGTCCAGGTTTCTATGCAGCTCTGTTCGGATCACTGGGAGCAGCACTCCTGCTCTTGATTATCATTGTCATTGCTGTCATTGTCAAAAAGAGATATACAGGAATGTGGTGAGTTATGATGCCTTAAATGCATCTTTCAGTATAGTTATATATAAATGGTCAACAAGTTTGTTGTTGCCTGATCATAGAGTTACAAACACTGACATGAAACTAATGATACTGTCTCTCTCTTTTAGGAAAAGGACGGACTCCTACTCAAGTAGACTGTCTGTTTTTGAGGAAGATTTCTTTGACTTCTCAGATTCAAGTGTGTTATGGTCTTTATTTACCATTTATTTATTTATAGTAAATTCAGCAAGAATTTTCCAAGCAAGCATGAATTTTTCAATTTTAACATAATCATATTGTTTTACCCAGGTTATCGTAACTTGGGATTTGAAGACAATTACACATCAGAGGTTTTTAGTCCAGATCTAAAAAAGGTTGACACCCAATTGCAGGTATTTTTTTAATTATTATTATGGTATTACATACCTACGGTCTAAGTAAATGATGTCCCTCAAAAATCACAAATAAATGTAAGCTCATAGTAAAACTAATGATAGTAATATGTGGCCCTTCTTGTGTTTCTTCAGGTCACAACAGGACGTCCAGAGGTGTTGAACATCAACCCCTAAATGAAGGCTACTGACTGGCTACAGTTTTGATTTTATTAGAATACTCAATATGATTTTCCAACTGTATTTAACACATGAAATTACATATTACGTATGATTACAATTATAAGTTATTTGTTATTATATTATTTATAGCTTTATTTATGAAATCTGAATTTTAATCAACTGTATCCTCTTGTGACCTCATATAAAACCAACCATCTAAATACAGACTCCAGTGTTTTTATTTATTATTAAGTCACACAGCAACCATTTTATGGGTACTTATTTGTCTTTGAGTTTGAAAAAAATTATTTAGGGGATTTTCAATTATGAGTGTGTGCTATGTGGTGGAGCTTGATTGAATTTAAGGGAACTGTTGGGCCTGGGCAGAGATATGTAATTCTAGTTTTAAATAAGCATAGGGTTCTGTATTTGGCTGTCCCTTGGAGTCATTACCATACCCTGTCACTAGATGGCAAACATGCACTACTTTTTAAAATTGTTTTGCCTTTACAATACATGAAGAGGGTGGAATAATGAAAGGCAGAGGGACTGGGTGAGTTTTAGTCAATTTGTAATGTTCTTTAAAATTAATAGGAGAGATCTGAAAATCCCCAATGGTTTAATCAACCTTAACAGTGACACAATTACCATCAGCACAGTGACAGTCCAATATTATATTATTAACCCTTTTTAAAAGTGCCACTGCACTTCAAATTGCTGGTGTAAATCTCTGTTGCCCACAACTGAACTTCAGAGTTCACTAATGTCTTCTCATCTGAACCATGAACAGCTATTTGTCTCCAACTAGTGGCTGAAGACAGACCTGTAACCAACTTCTTTACCTTCACTTGATGTACTATCCACGCAAGTTCGGACACTGGGTTAAATTTAACCAGCAGCACTTCAGCCTGAGTTAAATATTCACCACTATGTCCTGCCCTCGCAGGTGACATGAAAAGCAAAGTTAGACCCCCAAAAAAGGTTCATTGGTATATTTTCCGGTCCAGGTGCATGTTTTTGGAAAGTGGGATGGGAATCAGAATAACCAGGAAAACACATGGAAAGGCAGCAGAATATACAAACTCAGAATTCCCAGCTGTTTGGAAATATGACAAATTGTAGTTATGCAGTTTCATACTATAGCAAGAAGTGTACATGTACTGTACATAACATACACAAGCATTGAGGTCTATGACAGGATAGGTATTCTAAAAGTGGATCAGTCTGAGGTGGAGGGAGATTTTACACTTTTCTATCACGTCTTTTTTTGTGTGTAAACGTATAACAGTTGCATCTTTATATTGCAATTCTCCTCCTAGATTTCAGAGTGAGATCTTTCTGTATAATAATGATTTCTCAACACACGTATTTGTTCTTTCTAACTTTGCAGCAGCATTAAATGTGATTCAATACATTTTTTCATCAATGAGTTTTTGAGTGCAGCTATAGAACCAGCTCTTTTACTCCTGCATGATCATTATTATTACGCCCATTTTACATATTTACAGTAGTGAAAGGGTTGTATTAGTGTTTTTTCTCCTCATTGTCACATTAGAAGGTTGTTATTTTTTAAACATTGTTCCCATTACCTCTAAATCCTTAAGTTCTTCTATCACTGCAGACTTGAGTCATGAGTCACAGAAAGCAGACATGGTCTCTTCCTCTCAGATAACTGCAGACTCATCAGCACAGGCAGCCTAGCAACTAATGAGGCAGTGATCATAACTACTGCAATCATTCTTATCATTAAAATGAGTTTGAGCAACTTATTAATCCATCAAGAGTGCCAGCCAAGGACTTCTATCTAATTAACCGAGGCCAAAAATATATCTCATGGAAGTGAAATTCCGTGTCCTCGATGCCTGAACATGAGATAGCACCAAAGCCCAGGGGCGAAGTTAAAGTTAACAAGTTATTTTAACAAAGAAAAGCTAAGTGAGGACCGTCTGAGTAAATATTCTCAAGTCAAGTTTTTAAAAAATCACGAAAATGGTGAATGTGCAGCCCAAGCGCGTTCGGCCCGAGAACACTACGATGCCTTTTGGTGTCGCATCGGTGCAAAAATCTTTTGCTTTTCTATTTATTCAGACAACCACACACCTTGTTAATTCACCTGGCACCTGATCTTTCTTGCCTCCAGCAGACTATATTTAAAATGAACAACCCGTCTTTCTTTAGTTGCTATAGTCACCACCCATGCTGTCACCTAGCAGCTCACTTGAGAGTGAAACAAGCGAAAAGTTTTGAAGGCAGCCTAGACAGTTCAGACTGCAGCCCTTTGTCCCACTGAGGGAATACAAAGCGAAATAAATTGCTACTAGCACAGCGAGCCTACAGGAATGGTCACTGCCTTGCTGAGAGCTTACGGAGGATATTGTAGCTGCAGCTAAATTGCAGCTTATAATTATTTGGCCTCTAATGCCGTGTGTGGTTCGCTGTGGTTTCGGCTGCATGCCGAACCACATGGACTCAAGTCAAGAGGAAAACATTTGCAAAATTGTTAAGTGCTTAAAAAACCCCCGTGGGTGCAAAACTGGCTGCCACCAAGCATCTAATCAGTCATGCAGGAGGAGACTGCTATAACCAGGAAGAAGAAGGCAATATATTGTACACCTGTCAGTCGACCATTGTAAGTCACTCTCCTTTCTCTGGATAGAGGCCAGTCACAAAAAGGCACAGCATGAGGGTGTGTGGGTGATAAAACAGGCCAGACAGCCGAGCTCAGCGCTCATGACAGATTCAAGAAACAGAAAGATGCAGGCTCATAAATAAGTCATTTTATTTTTTGCTTTCTTTTTAAAGACTATATACTTATATCTACTATTCATATTAACAAATGGAATAGTTAAATACTGTACACAGCATACTGTACTCTCCCAGTGCATGTCTTCACCACAGCAGAGAATAAACAAGTCTTCATTCAGTTTTATTATTTCTAATAAGACATGTGAATACCTTAAGATTAAATAGTATCAGTGTATGATGTAAACTTTTTTTTTTCCTCTTTCAAACACTTAAGTCAAAAGCAACATTGTGTTGGCAATGGTGAGAGAAAGTATACTTCAATGACCGTTTGACCTTAGCAGTTATGTTTCCCAAATTGAACACCGTGTTCGATAGCAAGGGTTACTTCAATACATATGCTACATTTACTATATCATCCTGACGCTTCTTGAATAATCTACAACAATAAAAAGTTCATACATTTTCTAGGCTGCCAGCAGCCAAAGTCTCTCAGACCACACCCACTGCAATCATGTAAGGCAGGAATGCATGAGCAGAACAGGAAAGTCTGTGTCAGGGAGGTAAACCCTGCACTGTCTTTGTAATGCATCTGTATTAACAGGTTAGCCTCCTCACATCTCTGTGATCTAAGATCTGCCCCGTCTGAACTCTCTGTTCAAAGGATATTCGGTTATACTGGACTTTGTGTCACTGTTAACTGAGGTGAATTAAAACTTCAGGTCTCAGGTCGCAGATGTGACTTCATGTGTCGTAAATTATAATGTCAGATTGTTACCTTAGGACACAATTTAAATTGGGGAGTATATGAAGTATAGGATTGATATCAAAAGGGAGGTAGTATTTGAGGCAAATTCCTTCCAGGCAATGTCTCACAGCTTGACCCAAAACATTAGCTCCACCAACTGTTTGATGGAATTTCAGTAAGAATAGCATACATTCATTTATGTTCCAACAGGCCAATTTCTGTGAAAGAAAGCCATCTGAGGGCTGAGCTACAAAAAAAAACAGGTACTGCGAACAAGCCAAGCTCAGTAACAAATAGGGATGACTATTCACCAGTATCACCAGAACACTTTTCCATGTCCACGCACATACATTTACACAAACGCACTCATCAACAGACAACCGAACCATCGAAGCTGCTCTAGACATTCCATTGGAAACATGCATAGCTACCAGTACTGTACCCCCATCTTAGGACAAAATGTATCATGACAAAGTGCCATGTGGGAAACACACATTTACACGGATATAGTGGCCTGAATAAGACTGAAAACTCATCGAGGCAGGGAAACCATCAGTGTTGATATATAATAGCAAACAGTAAGAAGATTTGTGCGCAAGCATCCTTCACTTTGTTAAAAATTAATTGGCCTTGTGTTTAGACTTCATATATTAAGCAATCCACGGTTACATTATTGACCTTCTGTCCCCTGTGAGATACGAAAAGCAGCGTCAGAAAGCCCCGGCGCATCTCACAAAACAGCCTTAATCTTAGACACAAAATACTGAGCAAATGAGGTTCAAGGCCCGCTTGTACCTTTCTGACTGTACCACATAAATCGGCAAAAAAACCCAAAATAAACAGCACAATATTGAATGTCATGAAATAAAAATCATATAAAAAAATAAGCTCTGCGGTCTTGAATTTTGCCCACGACCTATAGTCAGAGATACAATTTTTAAGAAAAAAGTATCCGGATTGTGTGCTACTCCAACATTACAAGTAACTGAATACAGTGCGCACATACCCTGTGTGATCAGAATACATAAGGGGTTCATTAAAAACACAAAAAACAGTAAAAGCAGCAATTTGAGGGTTGTTAACATCCAGTTTCACTGTTTTGTCAAGTGGTTTTTGCTCATGTACGGTAGAGTCCTCTGCTACCTCCACTAACACTATTCAAACTAAATCCACGTTCCGCCTGATGTCGCGGTCCCAGTCTGATACGTCTGTATTGCGAGCTGCAGGGCTGTCCATGACCCGAGGATATTTCTCCACACGTGGCGAGTCCAAGAAGGACGGCCGCCGTTAATGTGTGAGATAGTAATGTGTGCTGCTGACCTTCTCGCCATTCTCCATAACAGGAAGGATGCAGGGGGAGCCCTCACTGTTCTGTCTCTGTAAACCTCGATAGCTTACATAATTGGGATCTGGTGCAAAGCTTTGGGTAGGGGGCATCACCCCGTTAATGTACGTTGGGAGGCTCTTGGGGCTCGGGGTACGCGAGCTGCCTCTGGACAAAGGTTCCCTTGGCGGCACCTTGGGTGGTTTGTCCTCATCACTATAAGCCCCGGATGAGACCTCGGCTGACCAGCGGCGGTAGTCTCCTGTCTTGACTGTTCGAGGAGGGATAGGGGGCGGCACCTCTGGTTTATCCATACTCTGCGTGTGGCGTTTGTGGTAAGTGAGGCGCAGCAGCGAGGGCTTGTTAAAGGATCCAGCTGGGCCAGAGTGAGAGCGCCGCAGCCTCCTCTGAGCCTTGTCCTGCTGCCTCTGACAGACCACCGGCTCAGGCGGCTCCGGTCGCCGCTGCTCATTATGTTCCCGTACTTCCTGCGGAGGATGTGTGTGATGGTGCTGTTGGGGCTGCCGCTGGCTCTGTGGTCCGTCGTAGTAGGAGTAAGCATAGTTAATCCGCCCGCAGTCCCTGAAGCTCCTCCGGCTGAGGACCCCATATCGAAACGGAGACGATTTGCGACACTGATCGGACACCAGACAACAGCTGTCATCCGAACTCGTGAAAAATTCGACCTCATTGTCCATGGCCTGCTCGGGGGAGATGTCTGTTTGTAAAGGGATGGGGGGCAGAGGCTTGGAGCATCTGTCCGGTGTCTGTGGTGGACTGCTGCACACTGAGAGCCTCTGGAATATTGGGACCACCTGGTCGTCATCAGCAGGACTTGGGGTGGAGGGTTCAGCACTGCAGGACAGGGAGAGATGGGAGGGCCGGCATTTCTTTGGAGGTAATCTCTGTGTGTGGGGACTGTGCTTTTGTCCTGGCAGAGAGGAAAAGGAGGACAATTGCATTAACGTATTAACTCACTAGCTTCATCTCCTTTTCTGGAAAATGACTAAAAACAAATCTGTTTATGTAGTATTTGTACTTGTTTCAGAGGACCTATAATGTGAAGGTGACAAATCATGCACTTACTCTCATAACTTAGAGATGGTGGCGGTGGCACCTTGTGTTGGGCTTGAGAGCTGTGATCGGTGTGTGCACTGCCCATACTGATGTAGAAGCTGTTAACGAAGAGAAATTTAAATATTAGAGCCATACATCTTGAAATCACCCTAATATATCAGCATGTCATGCAGATGTTAAATAAAATCGTCCCCTAACAAACTACCCGTCCCGGCACCTCAACACTCACTTGCTCAGCTCATGGGGGTAGCTCCAGGGTTTGGATCCAGCCATGCTGTGACAGTAGCTGCCCCGCAGGAAGGGGTTTTCTATGGGAAAAGAGATCTCCTGGGCAGTCAGGCCCACTGTGGACATGCTCCAGGCACACTCGGGTCGCATCAAAGCCAGGAAACACTGAGATCGCCCGGCTGGCTGCCCCTGCCTCTGGTGTGGCTGTAACAACAGGCGAAATGACGGTGAAAGGAGGTTTGGAGAAAAAGAAAGATGAAGAAGATGTGGTAGCACACTGAAAAATACTCAGAGACAACATCATCTAGGGGACGGCATTAAGAGAGAAAATGCCAATATCAGAATAAACAAATCAAAATTACAGAAATCTTCCCTCTCTGCTGCAGCCCACCACACCAGATATTAAGTTATGGGCTTTTCCGCCTTCTATGAGAAGACTAGACCAAAAAATCTCCTATAACAGTGGAACGACAGAAAGCTTGGCTTGACAGGACTTTAAGACACTTGTGTCCCAACACTGCCTGAGGACTGAACTCTGTCATTATTAATGTTCTTGTCTGAGTGTTTTAAAGCTATAAGCATGAAAGCAATAGTCTTGAACAACAACTCAAATGAGTCCCTAACAAAGGCAGCTATGATGCCCAGATTGTTTTCTTGTTTATTCTTCAAGTCTAAACAATCACAGTAAATACTGCTTAAATTTTGACTTGTGATATTACACAAAAGAATACAAGTGTTTTTTGTGTTTTTGTTTTGCAAACCGAGGTATTTCTATACTCACTTTCAACCCCGTTGATGTGAAATCAGCTTTGCCAGCTCACAAATTTGTATTTATACTGCAGACTGTGCATCTAATCCTTACACGTTTATTGTTCATTTTAAAAACTCGAATGTTCTGTGCTCTGCTGCTGCAATGTCACGTGGTCCACACAGCGGTTCCTAGAGATATATACCCTATGTTGCAAGAACTCAGTGTATACAATATTCAGAGAGGAGGAAGCATGGCGATGCACTGGAGGCAAGCTCTTTCTTTCTCATGCCTCACTTTTGGTTTAACCTGTACAGTGTGTCACAGTCTCTGCAGAATTTGGGTTTGGAAAGTCAGACAATGTAATGTTTAAGTAAACAGTGTGTGATATGATGGGTAACTACAGGTGCCTTTGTTGCACTCTATGTCTGAGTTCACTGTCACACCAGTCGCGCATTGCTGAAGCAAATCTCATGACTTCAGTGGGCAAGCGGTAGTCTTAACACCATTAATCCTGTTTTTCAGAATGCAGGGAAACAGGTGCATCCATAACCCCAGTGGTTATCTCCGCTGGAGACCACAAATGAGGTGTGCACACACACACACACACACACACACACACACACACACACACACACACACACACACACACACACACACACACACACACACACACACACACACACACACACACACACACACACACACACACACACACACACACACACACACACACACACACACACACACACACACGCTGTCTTCCTAATAATGTGGGAGTGATGACTGAGTGGAACACGGCCCCCTCATTCCTGGTCTCCTGTGAGCCATATTTATGTGCTGCCCCCTGACAGCTGGCGAGAAACAAAGCTCTAAAACAACAAGAAGCTCGGGGGCATCAGCCAGAGCCAAACTGCCCAACAAGGCATGCCATACACCCCCCCCCCCCACCCAGGGCCGTCGATTCGGTTCGGCGGGGACGGGAAGCAACATGATCCTCGATAATGAATCCCCAGGGGCCTGCGCTTCCTCTCGCAACAGGTGCAAAGACGGTTCATCCAGGCAGTTATCCATAGGAGCATTTACAGGCAACAGGATTAAACAAATGACGTGTAGTCGTGCAGGGCATTAAACCCTATTCAGGGGGAAGTAGGCTCATTAAAAAAAAAAAAACGACATTTACACACACACACACACACACACACACACACACACACACACACACACACACACACACACACACACACACACACACATATATATATATATATATATATATATATATATATATATATGGGCCTTGGATAAAAATGGAAATGGACAAGCTCAATCTGTGTGTGCAGATAACACATGGGGTGCTAGGGAAATGTGGAAGTCTGCTCGGGTGAGCAGTGATGTAAAAACATCAGCAGATAGGAGGATTGTGATGGTGTAGTAGACACACACACAGACACACACAGACACACACAGACACACACAGACACACACACACACACACACACACACACACACACACACACACACACACACACACACACAGGCCTTGAGAGAGGAGTTCACACCCCGCTCATGACACCCCTGCAGCGGTTTCCGAGCAACCATACCCGCTCTACCTGTGCAGCAAGCAAACAGCGCGCACACCCCCTCACTTTACCGGATTGAGATAATGTAATGGTTAAAGGCCCTCTAGCAGGCAGGTGACTCACACCACAACACATAAGCCAGCTACCTGGCAAGGCCAGCCAATGATGATACAGAGAGTGAATTTAACATTTTCCCTCTTGTTCTGGCGGACAGGACACAAATAGATAATAGAATAAAAATAAAACACACCGGTTTATCGTTTCCAAATCGACAAACCAAATTAGGTATGTTACAGGTTTAAAAAAAGAAGAAAAAAAATCTCAGTTTTAAATTGATTCATGTCAGATCTACACTTGGCAACTGTTAGAATCCATCTTCATTATTCTGTTATTATCATATTATTCCTAACTCGTCATCTCAAGTGACCTGCTCTATCCGTCCAAAGCAATGAAGGCAAAAGACGAAAAGACATTCAAACAATCTTGAAAAGGGACCTGAAGTTGCATCAATCTGTCGTGCTGGCACCGACATACACAACAATGGGCAGGCGAGACGTGGGTCCACGCATTTCACATGACTTCTCCGAACTCACCTCTTTGACTCGTCCACTCTCCCCCGCCGGCTGACCACCACCATGCGCTCCTCTTTGGTAAACACAGCTCCTCGGTTTCTTCTGAGCCTGGTGGTGGTGGTGTCGCTTCGAGCCTCTCGGGATCTTCTGCTTCCTATCGCATCAGGAACGAGGGGGGACGCCAGCGAATTGTTGACGCTGCGGCTGCTGCGTGTGACACTTTTGAGATAAGTCTCGCATTGTAGTGAGCGGTGCACTTATAGGCTTCGGCGCGCTGCAGGCGCGCTGTGGCTCCGCCCCCGCGCACTTGCCCCTTAAAGGCGCAGGCACGCGTTTGCGCCAGTGTCTCTCTTCGGTTACCGGGACAGACTTGGAATCGGCAGAATCACACAAGAGGGGGCCGATATAAGTCGAACTCAATGTGATCGAAGTTTTGCAGGGCTTCCGTTTTTTTCTCACTATACCTTTCAACCCCATGCACAAGCATGCGCTCAGCGGACAAACTGTGCCAGTGTGGGGGTCAGCAGAGCAGCCAGTTATTCAAATGAACAGCTCGAGGAGACTAGGGCTGCAAATAACGATAACTTTCATAACAGATTCATCTGTCGATTATTTTCTGTTGGTTAATCGATTAGTTGTTTGGTCCATAAAATGGTTTAAAGAAAATGTCAACCGTGTTTTCCCAAACCCAGAGATGACCAACAAGGATATTTAGTTTACTGAAAATATTCACATTTAAGAAGCTGAAATCAGAGAATCTTGTCTTTTTTTTCAGAAAAACTACTTGAACCGATTAATCGATTATCAAAATAGTTGTCGATTAATGTACTTATCGATTAAGTGTCGCAGCTCCAAAGGAGACTGCTAAATGCAGTGCTCCCGGATCAGATTTTTTTAAAGAAAGAAAAAGCAGTTCCTTGCAGTGAAAAAAAAAAAGATCCTGCAAGTTTAGTGTGTGTCTCCTGTGTGCATGCTGCAGTCAAAAGTGAACTGGATGAGTCAAATCTGCAGGGAGTCAGTAAGGGCAGTAATGGAGATGGCTCCAGAGAGGTAGATAATTCAGACAGCAGGCGAAGTTTCACAGTCAAGAGCCTCTCTTATCTGCACAGTGTTCTGCTGCCGACCGAACGGAGCCCAGAATGTTTAGCTTTGTGCTTATCAAATCATCATGCTGTGGCCTGATCTTTGCTTATACCTGACACAATGTTCACTTAAACATAAAGTAACTTATTAAAGGCCACAGGTTTAATACACCCTTTTTTTTAATCGCACTTTGGGATAATCTGGGACATGCAGTCCCCCACACCTTCTGTTTCCAGTCACTTAGCCCACTTAGACCTTAACTAGTGTTGCATTAACTATTTCACCTATAACCCCACTGCGCTAAGCAAACCCAGCACTGACATGCACACTGGCCAAACACCACCACACAATAACTACAAACAACTCGTGCGTTGAATCAATAGTGGCAGAGAGCAGAGGACAGTGCTGAGTACCGAGTGAGAACAGAGGGCTCTTGTGCCCGAGTTCGTAAATCCTTTACAGCTCGGGCACAGGCCCCCCCAAAACCCAAAGGGCTTATCATTACATATTTGGCCCCTGCATGGACCAGGCTCTCGCTAATCCCCCTTCATAATTTTCACAGGAACATTTTTGGGATTCCTTCTGGCCAGTTGTGGAAGGGGTAAACATTTTCCACAGCGAAATTCACAGTTACTGCAACAAAAGTTATTTGCAAAGTGACAAGCTCTGGTATTGTTTGACGCACGGTGCCAGATACACTCATCTGAAATCCTTGCATGTGTTGCCTTTGTGTTGTGCTGCACCGTGGTCTGATTTAGTTGTCCCTCATAGATGTCGATTGTTTTTATGGTGTTTTTTTATGTAGTGTTATTTGCTTGTTATATTGTATTGTCAAATAATAATAATAATAATCAGTTTAATCTTCAACGTTTGTTAGGTTTCCTGCTTTGGTGTTCTGAAAACTCTTTCCATGTTCCACCAAGCGCTCTCACATTCAGGAGGCTTCATGTCCAAACTGTCTCCCCTCCCCTGTCTGCCTGTGAGCGGCATTGTGATGTCATCACTCACAGGAAGCTCCATATAAAGTTAGCCAGGGAGGGCGATAAGCACCCACAGCCAGAGGCAGCTCTGATGAGAATTTGAGATGACAGATGAAAGAAGGAGGATATCCTTCCCGGGAAATATCTTTGCCTTTTCTTTGGTTCTGTATCATGACTCATAGTGATATTTGTTCACCACATCCAGCCCCCCCCCCCCCCAAAAAAAATTTAAAGTGACACCTTTGGCTCGTTTTCCTTTCCGCTGCACTTGGAGCAAAAAGGAAATTCCCTCTGTGGCTCACACTCGCAGCACAATGGTATAATAACGACGTGACGCTACACTCTCTCAGCTGATTGCTGTGTTCGCTGACAGGACAGGTGGAGTTAAGTTGAGGAGAAAAAAAAAAAAGGTACTGTATCATCAGTGTAAATGATTCATTCCCTATGGAGGTCACAGCATTCATTGCCCCTGCCTGCTGAGGTAATTAAATTACAAGCATATTCGGCCTGCGTCCAAAGTTCACACTGATATAAACATTGCAGCAAAAGGTTTTAGTGTTGTAAGGTGACGTCAGCCTGTGGAAGACTGCAGTGAATGGGTGTTACACTTGTTAGTATTTGCTCTGTTTACTTTTTTGTTTCTCTCCTCAACAAAGGGCTGGATTAAACTAGTAACTTCTAAGTTGTAAAAAAAAGTGAAAAAAAGATGTACAAGACCCAAGATGAAAAATACCCACATTACAGAAGTACAGATATTTTTATCGGCAGAGATTTTGAAAATTTGTAAAGTCTCGTACAGCAGAGGTAAATGGAGCCTTGATTTGCTGAAATCTAACCATTGAAAAAAATAATTTTGTTTTGTGTCTTTCTAGTGCTTGTTGAATATAATCACCTTATATAATGAAATCTTATCACGGATTTCTCTTTCTTGCTCTTTCCAGAGCTTTTAGCCATATCCCATGGCCATCATCGGCGGGTGGAGTTTGCTCAGGTGTCATATAGATGGTTTAGTTGGTCATAACAGGTGGATATAGGATCGGAACGATCTCTCTGTTGTCTTGCATCAATCTCCATCTGCTGCAATAAGCGTTGGCTGAAAGTCCTGGAAAAACCAAGTAAGTGGATGATGCGATGACAGTTTTAGCTTTTTGTAACGGTACGAATCGTCAAGCTCAAATTGCAGATTTTTTGTTTCTTTAAATCTTCATGGCTGGATTGTAAATATGAATACTACCAGCAGTCTGTTAGCTTAGCTTAGCTTAAAGAATTGAGGGTAGGTGGGGTATTGCAGTGTTATAGGGGATTTAGTATGTGTTGGACTATTTCATGGCTGCGCACAGGGACTTCTGAAGTCACAGTTAGTTGCCTGGACTCAAAGAAATAGTCATGTAAAACATGTTGTTTTTTTACATGGTTGTGTTCAGATCGAACAAATATATTACTGAGTAAGCTTTGGTTTGGTCTCGTTTCGTGTGGACCACTCTGTTCTTGTTCTGTTGTTCCTTCTGTATGCATTCTCCTCTCTTGTATGTGGGTCAAGGCTGAAATGATACACCAAAAGTTCATAAATATCTACAGAGCTGAGAAAGTAAGAGTATTGTTTTTTTCCAGAAATGGGGAGAACCAATTTTGACTGACATGTTTTTATATTTCCATAAATTGTTATCAGTATGTAACTTCTTTCCTGGAAAGGAGCTGAACATATAATTTCATTTTACATGAGTGAAGAATGCAAATCACTGCCCAAATGTCTATGGAGAGAATCAACAGTAGCCTGAAAGTTGAAAGAACAAACTTTACATTTCAACATGAAATGAAAATGTCTTGCGCTCACAGTCCACACTGAAAACGAGTGCTGCGTCCAGCCAGCGCAGCTGTGAGCACCACAGCCAAAGCTCAGGCTGACACATCGCAGCATATTACTGCTGGATCGTGGTTTCGTCTGGCAGACCCACACACACTTGGCTACTGCCGTGGAAACAAAACACAAATCCCCAGGCAACGGGCTGTCATCTTTCACTACAATGTAAATATGACCATATTAAAGTGCTTCTGCTTGTTAACCATGCCAAACTCCTGAGAGTCCCCGAGCTGCTTCAGTTATTAATCACGTCCCATGCGAGTTCAAAGACTTCTGGGAAATGGAGGTATTTTGGTGTAAATTGCCTCACACACACACAGGTATGTTCTGTGTTGGAGCGCAATATAATCAAAAGCAGCAACAGCGAGTCATCGTTGCATCACTCCTCAACATTGTTATTGTGAGTGGTTCAAGTGTAGCCACAGCCTGCTGTCAGTAATGGGTGGAGTGACAGGGTGTGTTTAGTCTCCGTGAACTGATGATCACTTTAGACACAGACCGGGGGAATTATTGGTAAGATAAACCAATGACTGAGACTGTCACGTCAGTAATTATTAGTATGGCCAACATACTGTAACGCTGGGAAGCAGTAAAACAGAATGGGAACATCCCGCAGATCACATTCACGGTCGCACATATAAACGCGCACACAGGCAGTCATTTGTGTCCAATGTTTGGGGAGAAGCTGTGAAAACGACAGCTGTGGTGTGACGGGGAACGTCACGCTGGTTCGACTCTCTCCAGCCGCTGGTTCAGGGCCAACTCTGCTCACGGGCTTCACCACTGGAGCTCCTAGGGACTGACTGACACAGATGGACACAGGCTCCTAATATGCCTCGTTTCCGGCCTCGCAGCGAATATCGAGTGTACAGAACATCAGTTATCTTTTGCCTACATTTTGATGTTTGGTTTTTGGCTGCGTTATTGAAACTTAAAATGTCTTGTGAAGTTTTCCCGCAGTGTAATGCACGTATCGTGTTTCAAACGGCCAAAACAGGAGTTTCTGGCATTTGGCCGATGAGTATCCCAGGTTTCCGGTGTTCCTGATGTCAGACTGCGGAGGAGAGGGTTAAGGCTTCACTTAATGTAGCAATCTATTAATCTTAAGTAACAACTGATTGCTGTGGGAGTTTGTTCCCCCCCTGATTTCCTGCCCCTGCCTCATTCTGGAGGGATATTAGAAACGCAGCACGCAGTGGGACCCAAGGCCCCCGGCTCCTCTGATAAAGATTTCAGATGTTGTTCACCAAGGAGATCCGCAGGACTGCCATCAAAGGGGGCACTCGGGCATAAATCAATAGCCATAGGGTTAAGAAAGCATTGCTCTCCGGCTCGACCACGAGGACAGAAAAACACATGTGCAATGAAGGATGCAGTCCACAGATGAGCTGAAGTCAGAGAGCTGAACAGGTCCTGTTTTCCTATTTGTGGGTGTGTGCGAATGTGTATGAATGTGTGCATGTGGCAGTGCTCGATGACATGGACTGACTCATTCAGGGCAGAGTATGTGCTTTGTCAGAGCACCTTTTGTTCCATTCACACATGGATTTAGGGCCCCTGATGGAGTCACCCAGACCTGATCTGGTGCTGAGCCGCCGCCGCATTAATTCCTCACAACAGAAATGCTCTGCACCGTTGCTCACACAAGCCTCTTAATGAGCGAGCTTATGGGTTCAGGAGAACGTAGATGAGGTCCAGCTCCCGTTTTCCATCCCCAACGAGCAGGTGGGCTGTGCACACGCATACGATTAGGTGCAAAATGGGGCGCTCCAGGGAGAGTTGTGCATGGGTGGAAATGCAAAGTCGGGTCTTGTCACAAAATCCATTTTAATTGTATGAGGACGACAATGGCCTTGAGGGTACATGGTGCAAACCCAGCCAGATGAATAACTAAACTGCCGTCTCCACCACAACATCATTTGTTTCTTCAAGGCACACGAACCCATTGCAGTATACTGAAGAATGTAATGAAATGTTCCTTTTCAAAATGTTACTGTTCAATGTAACAAATGCAGACAGGTGATGAATTAAAGGTAAAAATTTGAATAAATTCAAGGATATAAGGTTTTATTTGTCAAATACACAAGCAATGTTTAGTAAAATGCCAAAGTCTGTACTGCAATAAACAGTACTACCAATAGAAGAATATAAGATATACAAATTACAACAAATCAAGGGTAAAACATTCTAAGTAGTTGTATAAAGGTGGGTTGTGCTATTTCTCAGGATATAAAAGCAAACATGTTTGCATGTGTCACCAGTGTAAGGCAAATTATACAATTTTGAACACAAGACAAAACAGAGAGCAAATTAGAGGTTTCACTGGAGCCACCTTCGCTGCTTTGTAAATTTAGCTCTGAGTGGAAAGAACGTTCAAAGTCAAGTTTAAATCAGGGCTGTAATTATCCTGGAGCCAGTAGATTATTCTCAGCTCTGCAGGAAAATAATGGGTTATTGCTGCTATTCACCCGATTTCCAAATTGTGTTTCACGTGAAGCAACAATTTAATTCTGATATAGCAACTAACACAGACATCGTCCGTCTACTGTGCATTCAATCAGCCAACAGTTTACACTTCTGTATGACGTATTGGTGATGAAAGGTAGAATTAATGGTTGTTAGGTCTTTTAAATTAAACAAAAATCATAGTTTATCCTCGTCTTCTTTCCACCTTCTGGTAAACCCTGCAGACGCGGTCCTCCACGCTCTGCTGTGGTCCCGGGCAGGAAGTAAATCAGCCAGGGATCCGCCCCAGACCAAACACTGGAAGTGCCTCTGGAGCCTGGGGGAGTGTGGGAGGTGTGCACCAAGCTCACGGGCCACAATATGCTTGTTACTTCCTCAACAAGTAAAAAAACAGACTTTGTTGAATAAACAGACGTGCACATTAAAAGTCATATTGACTCATGCAAAAGTGTGTGCACAGATTGACGCCAGAGCAAACTCAGGTTTACACACACAGACAAGACAGACATGCACTTCAAACATCACTTTGAGAGCAACAGTCTATACTTAACACCCTCTACCTTCAAATCTTCCTCTGAAACTGTATTTACTGTAAAGTCTGCTGACATAATTACTCCATCATTTAGAGTCTCTCCTAAATCTTAAGGAAAAAAACGTTCAGAAACATCAGCGACACAGGAAAGGAATACCGAATATCCTGTTACACTTCTTCAGGAGATATCGCACTCACATGTGTGTTCCTCTGACCTCAGACTGCCTTTGTTGAAGGACTTGCTTTAAATAGGGGGCGCATATTTGAAGTGGTTAATATACACCACGACACTCGGCTTGTGTTAAAGAGCCTTGTGTGTTATCTGACGTGACCTGAGCCAGGCCTTCATGAGACAAGTTCAAAGGAATTGAGATATGAACAAATTCTGTAGTTTTACAAAAGGAAAACACTGGCATTTTTTTTTGCCACAGATGAATGCAGGGTGTTAAGCAGTAGGTTTTTGTCACATAATTTCCAATATTAAACATGCAAGACATCAGACAGTGGCCCTTAAGCACACTTCTCCCTGACTAACTCCAGGCCTAATAATTAGCACTGCTTAATTAAAATGCTGGCATACTATCCTGGAATAACTCACAATACACTAGAGCACCAGGCTTCAGATTAAAGCAGAGGTAATTCTCCATGATGTCCATGATGATGGAGACATTAATACGTGTGTCCTTTGTTCATAGGCAACAATTTACAGCCGTCCAATCACCAATCAAGTGTCATTGACGAGGTCCAGCTCAGCTGTCCCACCAATGAGTCCCATCTGTTCCTTTAGCTCATCATTTAATGATGTCCACTTTCTGTAACTCTTATCTGTGGGCAGGATGAAGGTTGAGTCTAATGTTTACATTGCCCCCACCATGGACGAACACATATGGCTTTATTTTTCCCACTCAGGCCACCATGGTGCCATAAATGAGAGAGAGAGACATGCTGAGCGATAGACGAGACAGATGAGGAGGCAGGCGGTCTTCAAATGTTTGCTCAGATTACAGATCAAACTGGAAGCAATCATCTTAAAATGCTGTAGAAGGCGACCAGTGAACAAGATGCAAGAGTTTGAGGGTAAAGAGAGTTGACAAACAGATCGCTGCTACGCATGAAGCTAAGTTTATATGAAATGAACACTTTTTAAATGCTTTTTAAACAGATATTTGGCGCAAGAACACGATGAAATGTTATCGGAAAATTAGTGTTTATATAAAACAATGCTGCTGCACAGTGACTGCGTGCTTTGAGCTTATCCTTCTTTGATGAGAGCTCACAACGTGTTCCCACCAGAACCTTCTCATTAAGTTCATGCTAATTAAAATGCTGAAAGCCGCTCCTTTGAAACACTGTGTTGGATGCTGCGAGCCCCAGACAAATCCACAAATCCAACAGCCAGTGATTTAAGTGAGCGTGCGTGTTCTGTGTGCTAAGACGATAAAAGGTGTTTTCTACATCAAAAGTCCAGTGAAATACAGCTACCGTATTTGTAGCTCTGCAAATTGTGTAATATTTGTAATGGAGAGGGGGAAAGGGGGGAGGGCCATCACACATTCTCGCAAACTCTGCCCAGCACTAACCGGTGGATGCATACCAAACTCTGGCCAGATAAGATTGCAATTCATTGAAAGGGATCCAACACACCCAGCTCTTCCCTCCCCTGCTCCAGCAGCTCCTTTCAGGGATATCTCCTCTTGGCCCTGCACCAGGACAGGAAGCACCCACAAGAGACAACAACAGCTCTGCTTCCTCCGCTGCCCTGGGAAATTGAGCTAATAATATGTATGTGTATGTAAAGCATCTTGCAATCTGGAAAGTGATGAGTTTGTGTTTTTGAGAGTTTACGTGCACCTACAACAAGCTGACCTCTCTAAGATTGAGTCAAATAGCATCAGCAAGGGATAAAGAGCAGAGCTTGGGACACAGGCGGCACGTTGTGGGAGTATGTCAACTCGCTGTTGGCACTCTGTGTGAGAGGAAGCAGATGTGACACTAGATGTTTTCCCGTAGTCCCTGGTTGCCTGACACATAGAAGAAGAATGGATTTTGTAATTGGAAGGACTGAGGAACGTCCTGCCTGCCTGCACTGAAAACCTTACTTGTATAAGAGCACAAACACCACTCCCCGCTGTCTACTGGCCTTCCATGTTTGCATAGGCACATGTCCACGTGGCGCAATGCCGATTTTTCATTTGACATGGCTGCGTAGCTGGCAAACAGAGCTGTGTCATGTTGATCCAAAGCCAGTGTAAAGTATTCAATCAAATCATGGTCGAGAAGCCAAGAGGAATTTCTTAGGATAAACCTGCATCCACAATCCTGACTCGATGATTCGCACGGAAAGTTAGAGTTGATAGAGCGGAGGAGTGTGTGAGGGATTTTGAGGAAGATGGGTCAGGGAGTAGTCAGAGGAGAGGATGACACCCACACTTACCACAAAGCCTTGAGTCATGCAGTTTGGTTGGCACACGGCCGTGGGACAGAATCACTACACAGGGGCTCCTCTCCATGGACGCGGTGCCTGAATGGAGCCAGAATCACGGAGGAACAAGAGCTTTTCACGACTGGAGCCACGCTCACCGGCGGCTGACATCATGACATACGACCCTGCAGAGAGCAAACTCATAGTCACGCAAACTATCACGAGTGTGACTCCAACAACAGTGAGGATGTGTAGCATGCTTCGGCAATGAATAACTGAGCTCTTTTATTCCGTCTAATCATTTCACTTCCCACATTTACAACATCATCTTTAATGTAAAAAACACATGACCCTCAGTGAGGAAATACAGTATATTTTCTGAACAGTAGTTATACACACACTCTTTACAGCCCACAGTTTGTCACATTGTGTGCTTGTTATTACTCTCTTCCTGCACCCTCCAATCAGTTATTTCCATGTTACATAATTCATTTCTGTGCAATGCTCAAAAGAAATGGGGCAAACTTTCTTCCTGAAACAGATCTCCCTTCACATGACACATGACATCTGAGAGAAGAGTGAACTGTGGTGCAATCTTCTTCACTGCCTGGATATTTACAAGTTCTTGTTCAAGTGAGCTATCGTCATTGTCGAGAGCGTGATCATTTGTCACACCTGATGTTTTTGTTTGTTTTAGCGCCAGGCCTTTCTTTCCTGTTTTCATCTCGCTGGTCCCTCGTCACTCAGTGTACACTGTGTTTCTCTCCAGCTTGTATAGCCAAGCTGATAAAACCCTCCCTCCTATGGACATTGAGATAAGCCCGCGATTACGACAGGTGGAACAGCTGGTGTGCGTCCTTTTAGCTGCGCACAACGCACGTGCGGCGCGTATGAATCTGTTGTTACCAGCTCCCTGAAGGGTGTTTTCTGATTGGATATGTTGAAATCTTCGCCCACACCTACGGAGGCCACACTGTGACACACACAATCTAAAAAACCTCCCTGGAGCGTGTGCTGTAAATGACAGTTTCTCAAGTTGTGTTCCTCACCACCATAATGAATTGAGAACAGGCAACAGCTCCGGTATAAGTCAGCTAGACCAGATGCGAAAAAAACTATGACAGATGAACAAACCATCCAACACTGGAGGCTCTCATAGATATGCTAGACAGTAGTTTGAATCTAAACACCAGTGCAAAACAGACTTGCCTTTCATCCCAAAGTTATCATGGCCTGTCATTGTTCCCTGCAGCGAAGTTACCAAACGCCTGGGAGAGGTTAAACAGTTCGGAGCCAGCTCATCCCAGAGTCAGGCCATCCCCCTCAGTGGAAAGACCTCTGTGAGCCTCGCATCCAGTCGCAAACAGCTTGTTGGAATAATGTTGTGGCGAGCCCATGTGTTTACAGAGCTCGCCATTGTGGTAAACATGGATTTTTAAAAAGTCTGACAGCTTTTAAACTCCCACCCCCACTCTGTCTCATGGAGGCAGGACGTGGTTGGGAATACAGCCCAAACTGGCTGCAGACCTCCTTCTGTTCCCACTGACAGCATTTTGAGTCTAGTGTTTCATACACATACAAAACCCACACATTGTTTGTTTTACTTGTTGCCGTAGTGATAGTGGCATCTCTCAGTAGTTGACCTGAATAGATGCAGCGGGGGGGGGGGGGGGGGGGGGGGGGGGGGGGGGGGGTAAGCACTGCCCCCACTTACATAGGTTTGCCTCTGCTCAATTTAAGAGAATAGGAATGGATCAGACACTGGATTATAATAAAACTGAAATCTGTCCCGGCAAATGAACTATGCTGGGTCGTGCTTGTTAGGATTTAGTGTCGGCAGCAGACGGTAACTTACAGCGCTGCTGACCACAACAGCTTTGTCTTAAATAAGACCTTTCCAGCAGTTAAGGTCAAAATCAGATAGTCACTCTCAGTGCTGATAGTTTGATTAGTAACTCTACCCGGTGTGAAGGGAGGCTCGAGTGTCTGTGTGTGGCAGGGTCGTCTGTGTCTGGAGTGACAGTGAGGGAGAGTGACCAAAACAGTTAAACTTGGGGCCAGACGAGTAGGGGTGGGGGCCAAGTGCTGTTTGTTTCCAGATCAACGGGCTGTTCCTATCCTGCTCTGTTAGCCATTTGATAGGCA